>NC_090783.1:16910000-17172500 GCF_040054535.1 Antennarius striatus | reverse complement strand
TAAATAGTTCTAATGAGAAGGAAAGCGTATTTTATGAGAGGAATAAGAAGTATAGTGACTGACAAACACAACCTACAAACACAACTGGTTGTGAGAGGTTGCATATAAGCTGAATTGTCATTATTTGGTAAATTTCAATCTCTAATCTTCGTTTGAGGTCATGTAAATGTCATTACTACTCTAAATACTAAAGTTCATTCCCTAAGACTGACCAGAAACATTTACAGGACATTAAAACAAAACATAATAAATAAAATCCTGTAGTAACATAATATAACTTTAACATCTCTACCTCTATTGGATTAATTTTCTCCTGAGGGGTGTAGAGGCTAAGCCCAACTTTAATCCACATACGTATTCCACCACACTGACGTGAATGACGCGCTGATGTCACTTCCTAGTCATCAAAAGTCAGACTCCCCTTTATGTTTGATGACTCTGTTTGATTTCATTAAGTTTCTCAGTTAACTCCAATAATAGTTAACATCAACTAGCGCAACATTCAGAGTTCAGCGATTAATGCTTAAAGAGAGAAACCCAACCCGGGCAACATTGGTTCCTACATAATTTAGTTCCTACGGGAAGAAAACCCAGTCAATAATGAATAATTGTGAACTAACAGCAGGTTGTGACAGTTTTCTGACAGGTAGTCTATAGTCTATATTGCTGCTTTAACTTTCAACCTGACTGAATTGTGTTCAGTCTCCAAGCTGGTGAACGTCTCCATGAGCATAAATACATTGTGGGTCAGTTTCCTGGTCAGAAGTTCAGAGAGATGTGGAGAAATGCTTCAGATGACGCCAACAGGAAAGACCAAAAGACCACAGGAGGTCTGACATCAAAGCGAACGGTTCACTTAGACTGAGATTTGATGAGTCATGTTAACATGACACGTACAATCTGAATCTATGGGGCATTACTATTATGCTGCTCAGCTGGGGTTGTGGCAGAAAGCGGCACTACAGTTGTCGGACACTTCTGTGCTGTTCAGCACCTTTGAGAGTAACGTCCGCAGCAGATGAGCTGCCATTCGCCATGATGACACGTTACTTACAGCACAGCACTGCTATTCTGATCAGGCAGGAGAACATTAAATACCCTCTCTACATAATTAAATCTTTAATTGATTCCAATGTTGTGCCGTCGTCACAACGTTGTGTTCTACTGGAAAGCACCTCGCGTAGCCCCGGCTAATCTGTCAGCATAACAGAGAATCAGGTGGACTCATAATTGTCATATTATGACAGCATGGATGAAGTGAAACCTTCATCATTTTTTTTTCAGGATGATGTGAAGCACAGACATGCAGGCCAGACTAGAGCTGTTGGTTGCCAGCTGACTGGCAGTTCCCATTTGTCTCTGCTGACATGAAAGTATACCTATCCTTGCTCTCCTCCTCTTCCTCCGTGCTGTAATTCATCCCGCGGGACGCGAGACATGCGGTCGGTCGACGAGATATTGTATTGACCCGCTGGCGGAGCGGCAGAAACACCTACAGCAGCAGTTGGAAACTGCTCTCCTCTTCCCTGCTGCCAGTCTGATTTAAATAGACAGTCGATGCTCACGGTGCGTTCGAGGCGGTGTGTGTTTTTGTGCACTAACAGAGTGAACTGGTGGTCAGTGTAGATCTTCCTCGATGTCTCAGGATGATGCATCTTGATCAACACAAGCAAAACCTATCAGACAGTGACGTTTATGATGAGAGAATAGAGAACACTAAGGGCACATAAGTGTCCACTAAAGCATCTTGTTTTTCCCATTGTGTCACTGCACCTGAAAGCAACAGTCCCATTACACTTTACCCTGGATTAGGATTCAAACTGCTATCAGGGATAGTACCTTTAAACACATAATGTTTTCTTCAGGATCAGACCTGATGAACTATAAGAGTTCGTCTATGTTTCCAGGTCCATTTGAGGAGAAAAAGGAAAGAAAGAGAAGAAACACAGACCCTGTATATGTGGAAAAAAATCTCCCATTAAAACCAGTCAGATGTCTGCTTCTTCCATGCATCCAGGTCACCCTGGGAGTTTATACCATCTTCAAAACAGCACAGGTTTAGCTACCTATCAAGGTCAGTCTTCGGAAGACAGATACTTTCGGCAACAACAGCACAACCTGGTTAGCACTCAGCTTTTGAGGATATGTCAAAGTTGTTGCCTAACCGAATCCACACAGCTGCAGCTACAATCTGAGGCAGTTCCAGGATGTAAACCCTATTATTTCTGATCTCAAGGCAGCAAATTCACTACAAACTCTGAAAAAAAAAACCACCTGCTGAATCATCAGATGCTGAATCATCATATCTGGAGTCTTATCTGGATACATCACACGGGTTTGTAATTGTTTATTGCCTGTGAAGGCAAAAATCTTCTAATTACCCCCATAACATAATGGAGAATCAAAGAAGCAAACAAACGCCAGCTGAAATGTAAGGTGATAAATGATGTCAGTGTCTTGAGGTCAGGGAACGTGATCTGATATCACCTGATGGAGGACTGAGATAGAGGGAGAGGGGAGACACGAGCCGCTAAAGGACAAACAGCTCGGAAAATATAGTCCCATCAGATAGTGGTAACACTCAGAGAGCCTGGGGGAAAAAATGTAAAGATGTATACAGAGAGAGAGAGAGAGAGAGAGAGAGAGAGAGAGAGACTGCACTGTTGCCAAAATGTATAATTACTTCAGGACAATCAGTCTCTGTGTATTGGCAGCTCCAACGGGGCAAACAAAAGGGGGAGGGGAGACTGAAGTCAGAATGAGGATGGAGAAATGTATTGTTACATAAACGCTAAGAGGCCAACACAAGCTTCATAACATTTACGGATACTGATGTATGTTAAAAATGTAAATCCAACTGGATACACATCAATGTACCCCGTCCTCATTCTAGTCGGTATGGCTGCTGGTGAATAAGCTTGTCTCTGGCTAATTCTGCTTCCAGAAATCAAAGAAATGTATATATGGAGGCCCAGAGCCCGCATAGCCCCTGCTTCCTTAGCAACTTCTTGTTCCCTTATGCAAAGTAGCACTTTGTGTCTGTTGGGAAAAATAATTATACATCAAAATGACAACAGAACACTCGCCAAAGGAGAAGGCGGCCACCGCAGTCTCACTCTCATGACTCTGATGCCTGCTGGCATCAACAGCGTGTTCTGAAAATAATCAGTGTGGCATCTTTTTAGCAGGAGAAACACTTGAAATTCATCAACAGCCTGATGTCCCTGAAGAGTAGGTCTCACACTGAGGATGCTGCTAGTTAGGAGCGCTCTGCAGCTGATTCACCTTGGTGAGCGCTAACCTTCAGGCAGTCCGCACGACAGCTGCGTCGTGATGCATACTGTACTATCTCACTGCCGATGTGTTTCAGAATGTGTGTGTGTGTGTGTGTGTGTGTGTGTGTGTGTGTGTGTGCGTGTGTGTGTGTGTGTGTGCGCGCGCGCTGTACTACGACATAAAGCCAAAGTTCAATTTGTGCAGAAACTCCCTTTTGAGAAAAGCATTTTGATATTTTGAGAAATGTTTTTAATTCATTCATTTAAAACCATTTCCAGACTTCATTCTCTTTTTTAATTTTCTGTTCATCTTAAAATCCTGATAATGCCGTCGTTGTCATTGCGGCCGTACCTGCGAAGTAAGATTCTCTGGGAATAAAATTAATACCTGTCTAGTTCTCGTCTTCCTTATCAAACCGACTGCAGGTACGCACTCGCTACTCCCTGCTTCTCTTAGCTCTATATGAAAAAATGGAAATCCATAAAGTGAAGAAATGAATTTTAGTACTATTAGACCAAGAAAGGATAAAGACAATGGGTTCTTATGGCTTTCACATTATTTAGCAACTGCATCATAAGACTGTCACACAGTTGGCCAGGATGATTCAAATGATCCAGAGTCAACATGAGGTCAAAACGAAATAAGATAAATAAGAATAGAGTTTCCATTTCTGTTAAATGGTTTACTATGCACACCTGTGAATTATATGAATCTTTGGCAACACACACACACACACACACACACGCACGCATGCACGCACACACACACACACACATACACACGAATGCACAGAGCCAGAATGAAGGCTTTTATTTCAGCACTCTAAATCCAATTTAGAATTATTAGAAAAGGTAGACAAGCAATAATTCAGCTCAGCCTTTATTCCTTTTTAAATTTAGTTTAAATTGAACATGTTCAAGCTGCACAATGAAAGCTGTCTGACTTATTGGAAAGTGGCGTCACAAGAAAATAACTTGATTTAAAGTTGCATCGCTAAATGATTGGCACTGATTGGGAATGGAAATGACGGTCCCTTGCATAGAGTAGAGGATTGTCCGATTCTTTAGATTATCTAATAAAAAAGCCCAGCCATTAATAATGGATAAACTGACTTTGTGTAACTTGACAGAAGTAGCTCCATACTTTGTCTAAACTTTCCTATCCAACCTTTCTTTAATGCTTCATTACAACACCTGACTGGACAAAATATGTCATTAATCTGTGATTTAACAACACACTTTTAATGCTTCTTTGTCACACAGTGACCTTACGGGCTGACCCATACACTGGTACCTCATCTGAGGGTGTTATCTGTGGGTCCACTCGGAAGCATGCAGCTGTTTTTACTTGTTTATTGGCCATGAACAGCTGTCTGCTACTGCTGGGAATGATGCTGGCCTGTGACCAAACGACAGGCAGATGGTGAACAAAGTGAAACACACTGAAGGATAAAAACAAACCAATATTTCCATAAGGACTCATTGGAGGAATGAGAAGGTAGGAAAACAGATCGTCGTGGCAAGAAAACCCAAAATCAACACATGTAAATGAAAGCTGTCAACATGGTTTCAAGAAGAAATGGACGGACAAAGACACAAAGACGCACAAATGGCCTCAAGATCTTAAACCTTAATGGCTTAAAAGCTTTTGGAAAAGATGTTTGCCTAAAACAGTTGTTGGCAGAAAAACGCTCTCTGCAATACACCTGAAATTTTAAAATGTAGACGCATTAAATTGATTTATAATTAGATTCTACAAACATGAGCAAAAATCCTGTAAAACTGTAAAAAGTTGAGAAAACTTAAAATGTCAAGGAAACTTTTTTGGAGTTTGAGGCAAACTCCTATGTTTTAAAAAATATGACATTTATAGAATGTTTATGTTTTTATTAAAAAGTTGAAGCTACAAGCCACACATAGAGGGTGTGGCCTAAACTCATAGGGGTCCGCCCAGATCATCCATTGGGGTCAACATTCAAAAAAATTCAGTAAAGATATTTACAGCAAGTGATTGGATATACAGTAGTTTCATGAAATATTTGGTCTAGTTGGATATAACAAAATCAATTTCAGCTTTTACTTTCATGTGTTATACAACCAACAAAGGTTTTTACAAAAATGTTTATTATATTTCATATAATACATGACAGGAAGCAGTCACAGAATAGGACCATTTGCTTTTATGTACTTATGCACTTGCATTCATTAGTTTTCTACACTGTTCTATAAGTTAAAAAAAAAAATCATCATGTGGCACCTCATGGAAACTGACAGAAGAAGCAGCGGTTCCTTTATTTAAGGTTTTACATCTGTGGAAATACAAAACCTGCTGGAGCATCTTTATCTAAATAACAAGCAGGAGAAAATTTCACTTGGAAAAAAAAATTATACCTCTTCAAAAAGAAGAGTTGGTTGGTGTGACAAGACTGTCGCTAGAAAAGCTTTCAACTACATCTGAAGCTTCATTAAAACTGCAGTTTTATGCTCCTTGGGGTAATCAGAATCCCTTGTCGACTAAAAGCGTGCAAATGAAACCCTGTGAACATCCATTATCTCCTTTTAAATCTGCACCGAAAATGACTTTGTTTTACATTTTGTTATTTTTCTTTTTTCAATCTCATAACATTATAAAAAAAATAACCAAATATATCTTTTATCATAAATAATATATATAAATACATCCTGGTGATGGTAATGGGGATCACTGAGATCATTATAATGTCTTGGAAAAGTGTGGTCGCCCTACCTCCTGCAGGTTTCATGAAGCAGCAATTAGGAAGAATGTGGAGCAAGCAGCAAAATATCCACAACTGCATCAGATTACATTTTCAGTTCATTACAGATCTGACCGTTGCCTCGGAGTAAACAGCACAGTCTTGTGTGATTTCAACCCCCCTCATCATAAAGAACACCACTGAGCTGGTCGTGGCCACAGACCCACGGTGTGAGGGGTTTGAAGAAAGTGAATCAAGCTTTCAGTCAATAAGGATATCTGACTGTTTCCCAGTCTCTAGACTTTACGTTTAATATTTTTGTTTCAACGTTATTATCTCTGTGCTTTATGTCCCACTAAAAAGCTTGTTTTCTCCTGTGATCATCAGTCTCTACAACCGATGCCAACAGATTTAATATAATTCCATGATTCCCACCTGCAGGCCACCGCTGCTGACGTCAGCAGCATGGAAACAACAGTGATGTTATATAGGTCATGTTGACAACATTAACAGTAAGGTATACTCTTTTATATCCATGGATGGTTTCCATTGTCTCAAGGAAAAGGAAGACAATCCCCAGAGAGGAAGCAGTGAGGTAAAACTAGTGTTTGATGAGCCGTCACACAACCTGTTCACGAGAAACAAATCACATTTGGACTCCCTCACATCTCCATCCGAACATTTCCCATGAGGCATTGTTCACCCCGTCATTCTGATCGCCCCTCCTTGGGTGGGGCGATCCTTGGGTGTGTGTTCTTTACATATTTAACTTCTCTTTCAGAAAAATACACATGAGGGTCCGTTCATTATAAATTCACACTTTGAGTTTTGAGAAATGGAACCAAGGTGGTGTCTGTGACATATAAACAATTTCAAAGACGCCTCTATTACCGTGATAAGACATCTCAAAAAGCTAATCCAGTGTTAATGACACAGCTAAGTGTCTACATTTCATTACGAACTCATCCTGTGAAGCCTGAACGCCTCCTGTGAAACAAGCAGGTTCCTATCTGCTGCACTGCTGCACGTCATGGAAGGAAGCCACGCTGTAGAACAGGATGCTCATCTGTAGACTGGGTAGTTGAATGGTCCTCCACCAATTAGATTCATCCTTCATCAATTAGACTAGACCGAAATATCTCAATAATTATTGGTTGCCATCAAGAATTAAACAGGCATTCGTGATTCGCACGCATTTGAAAGAGAAATAGAAATGGAATGAAATTGGGTCCAGGTGTTCAGAGGACGGAGATCCCTTCAATCTGCTTGCCTGTCTGCCTGCCTTCCTCTCTGTCTGCCTGTATGTCTGTTTGCCTGCCTACCTATCATTAATCCATCCATCCATTCATCCAATCTCTCACTGATGTCTGTTCTTCTTCGTGCATGAAACTCACAAACATACGCACACACGCGTGCGCACACACACACACACACACACACACACACACACACACACACAGACACACACACACACACACACACACACACACACACACACACACACACACTTTTCCATTGACTGTGGTGTAGGAGCGTTCTCGGTGACATTCTAGAGGGTATTGGACTGCTGCTGGTCGGATCATGGAGGGTTTATTTCATCAAAGGAGTTCATGTTTGCGTTCCTTCAGTCTTGATCAATGCGCAGCTTTATCTGACATTTGGGGGGGGGGGGTTAGTGTATGAATTACAGTGGGAGGTTTATCCCTCATCCATTCATCACCATCATCCTCACTGTCAAGAAAATTTCTCATTTTCACGTCTCTCCTTTGACTTATTGACCTACCGACATTATGTGGAGATGAGCAACAAATTAAAAGCCCTGAGAGCCAATTTTCTTCTCCAGGCTTTTACCATGAAAAACCGGACTTGTACTTAAACTCAAAACCGATGGTCTGTTCCAATAGTTCATGTAAGCAATTTCAGTCGTTTTCATTGTGATGCCTCAGGGGTGTGAAGTCGGCGTCAGAGGCATGTATTTCCATTCCTGGTTCCAAATTGAAATCTTAATGATGAAGAACAGTTTGTTACCCGATAAAACATCTTAAGGTAGTTTTTGCCAATAGTTTCTCAAAGTGAACCGAATGCATGAACGTCATAAACGATTCCCTTGTTCCAGTCTTTAGTTTAAACACTACTCCTGCTCTACTCCTGCGTGTGTGTTTCAGCACCACGGACAGAGTCTCAGACTGTTAGACAACAACATAGCAGAGATCTGCTTAGAAGTCCCCCAACACACACACACACACACACACACACACACACACCCTGACATACATAATACCACTACTTTCCATCTATCTTTTCCACCCTCACTCCAGTATTGTGTCTTCGTCTCATAAATAGAAATGAGGGATAAGCTTTTCAATCAATTCCCTTTCCGTCCCGTATGCCTCTCGGCCCTCTCGGCCTAAATACCTCATTTATATGTGGATATAACTGGATCTGTCGGTCCATCTCCACCTTCAGGACCTCACAAAGACCCTTTTTCACTGTTACTGTGTTCTGTTGTCTCTCTCCCACCACTATATTTCCCTTAAGTACCACTGGCTAACACTGGGAGAAGGATGATTCCCCTCTCTCTGTGCAATCTCCTGCCTTCTTTATCCTCTCGGCGGTTGAACTAATTCACTTGCACTTCTGTGTCTCTCTTCCCTTATAGGGATCACCTTTCACTTTCCTATTACTCTCCCTTTCCAGGCAACTCTCACCCTCCCTTTCAATCACCCTCCCCCATCCCTATCATATGCTCTGTTGGTCTATGCCCATTGATACCACCTGACGGATAAAGGAGGGTATAAAAATATGCCCGACCCTGACTCCCCTTCTTTGCTCCTTTCCTTGCATTAAGCTCATCTTCTCTCATCCTGCTTATCACTTGCTCCATTGGTTCATACTGTTGGACCTGAGGGACGGACGTGGCGATGCTGCAGGCCACAGAAGCATGAATCATGTGCTTGTGTGTGAGCCACTCAGGTGAGTTCAGACCATAAATGAATAAATCAGGATGCAGACGGAGGGAGGAAGCAAGTCATCCTGATCTAGTGTTTCCGTCACAGCATGGTTGAGTCTGTGATTTATGGGTGTATGTGCATGTGTGTGTCTGGCAGCCATGGCTATACCTGTGTGTGTTTTGTGAGACAGATGTGTGTTTGCCTGCATTGCAACACTGGGCAAGGAACTGTTTTGTGATTGACGGTGGATGGCAAGGGAGGGGGTTGCAATCTGGTGCTTGTGTTCTAACTTCGCTGAGGTCGAACCAGCTTCACCTTCTGCTTCACCGCTCAAACTTCTTCTTGTTTGAAACTTCTCATTTCATCTCACCTTTCCCTGCACAAAAGCAAAGTAACTTCACATACAAAGTTTTTTTTTTAACAGTTGAGAATGACAGCAAAACTTTTAATGGGTATTAGTATCACCTTGTATAAAAAGTAAACTATTATTCTGAGGGATGGAGGGTGGAAGTCAGGATAAAAACAGATGCGTATGATTAGGAATGTTTCTATGTTAATCAGGTAAAGAGGAGAAAGAACCTCGAGAGACAAGAATGAACAGGACAGAATGAGATGGCGAGATAGAGAAATGTGGGTGGCTGTTGGAGGAAAGACGATAGTAACTACATTACAAGCTCGGTAGCCCCAGGCAAAGGCAATATTGCATTTCCTGCCGAGAAAAAAACAACATGAAAACTGGCCTACAAAGAAGAAAGAGTTCACAGCTCCGCTATTCACTGTTAGCACATCCAGACAAACACACAGCCAAGCACACGCCCACGAACTTACAAGCACATGGTCGCACATCCAGACACAAAGATAGACCAACACTGATTGCTGGGAGTAAATCTGCCAATGTTATATTTTTACAGATTCCTACAAATGCAGCAGAGACTGAACGATTTGTGTGAATGTTGCACAGCGGCAGTCATTACCACACCGGTAGCGTCATGAGATTTAACAATGAAATGCAAAGGGAGATTAAAACTATAAATGTATCTGTGTGGACTTTTTTATATTCATGTCAGAGGACATTTGCTGCTGAAGAATGTGCATGTAAGTAACGTGACCTTTAGCTGCTGATTGCACCCATCTGTTTGCATGAACTGTCTTTAGCCACTAGGGAGGACTGCTTCCATCCATCTGTGTGGGCATGCTTGTGTGTTCATGAGTTCAAATGTGAATGCGTGGCTGCATTCTCCTCTCATTTCTTAATCTGTGGGAATTGATAGAGAAGCTTACTGCAAATGAAACCTGTTTGTATTTCAGTATTTGCCTTGATAATCAGGATACATGATATTGCCCTTTTCCTCCCACTGTGGAGTCAGACCAGTGGGTGCAATGATTCATTCTTTTTGTAGGAAAGGCATGTGCAACTTTAGCATGTTATGTTGCCTAAAGGCACAACGAGACACACAGCATGAAAGGGGCAGAACAGGTGCAATAAATATTATCCAGATGAATTATTTAGGAAGATTTTCTTTTCAGACAGTAGAAAGCAACTGAGAGCCGTGGGGCCCCGTCGCTTAAATGAAATATTTACACGCTAGATTATCATATGCTACTGTATATTCCACCTGTAATTTAAATATTTGAGAAACAACAGGCAGATGCGTGATGCAGTACCCCACAATTATCAAGTCAAAAAAATGTTCTGCTGACATTTCACAGCGCCTGTAGCTAGCATGCATTCATGGGTGGTTGATAGGGTTGTTGATCAATACCAGGGACTACATAAATCATTTGACAAACTACTGCAAGATGCAGCTTTCAAACCTCGTTTTCCAACATGTACTCCATGTTAGGATAAATCTACAGCACACAGCGGCAACACATTTTCCATCCAGTCTCATTTTTTCTCAAAGAAAAATCCTCCAGAAATCTAGAAAACACAGATGAGCTGAAACCAACACGCCTTAAAGTTATTGCTGTGCTATCAGACGAAGCTGCCAGAGGAGAGGGTAGGTTTCTAACGCAACAGGTAAATTATTGCTGAGGTTTATCATGAAACATTGACATGCTCACTATGTTCTCCCTCATACCTTGAGCTCTAGGATGTCTCCTCTGTTATCTGTTACAGGTCATAGCGTCTCCATAGAGAAGACTCTGTTAATAAAACCATGCTGATCCGACACAGTTAATAAAAACCATGTTGATCTATTTTTTCTTTGCCAGTTTAGGACAGACGCCATCCACGTATTTCAACTTTTTGCAGCAATGTGTTGTCTCTTTAATAAAATCTACAAAGATCAAAGCCTCAAAAATCTCAAATAATTAGTTTCCAAATATTACAATGAGGTATGATATAATAATACATGCATAAAGACTTCATAATTATCTAAAACAAGTTTTTTTTTTATCAGCTGTATCTTCATATAGACATTCCTGGGTCTCTTTGATTTCCTTGTTATGGAGGCAGTTTGATAATGGACATGGTTCCTTAAAATATATTCCAGACAGAAGGTTTATTGGCAAGTTCTAGGATGATCTACAACACAGGACAAGTCCATTCCATCTGTCTGTAAGAGAAAATGATAATAGAACTGAACCAAGAGAAGCTTGTGCAACCAATTGATATAGCTTGAGTGTTGCATAATCCCTTTTGTGACACCTTTTAATCGTCTTATTATTTTACTCGGCACTCTGGACACATCTACCACTTGTGGCATGCCAAAGCGAATAACAGCGTCGGTGCAGTGCTCTCCAATCTCCTAATGACAAGCATTCCATCTGGGCTCACACTGCTGAGGAATGTGTGGGAACAACACTGCAACGAAGGCGTTAATGTTCTATGTCACTCAGCTTCTCCATGGGAGCCACAAATGAGAGGCACAAACTGACAGGACTCCATGTACAACCACAGAGCTGTGAGTGAAACACAAATGGAGCCCATCCAAGATAGTTTTCAGAAGAATATACTTTAAAAATCTTTGCGGAAAGGAAACCCCTGACCTGAAATGCTCTAACAGCACACTGTGAAACAAGACAACCTCTTTAACGATAATGTTAAATGAAGATTGTTAAAATAGGCTGGAAGGAAGTTCAAGAGCATTAAACGAAAGGCATCTGAGGTGGTAGCATCAGCTCGTCCGTCCTGCTGTATTATTCACTGACATTCAAATGTTATTCAGGCAGAATAATATGCAATGTTTTCCACTGACAGTGATCTCAATAGACTCAACATATTACGATGCAACACCGCTCTAAAAACCTGCAGACTTCTGGAGACTCCTTGTTTTCTCTTCTTCTGGATCATCGCTTTCTTACTCTTACTGTTACAGCTGTTATTGAAGGTAAAAACACAGCTGGAAGTCCAGAGAAGCCCCCCTGGTTTTGTTGAATGTCATCTAGGAGATGGCTGACTGGAATGAGAAGTAAACAAGACAGGATGTAGGACGATGGGAGCAACAAAGATGCATTACACTGTCTTGTATAACCTGAACTACAAAACTTGCATAGACAACAACTGTAATTGTGGGATGAAGCGTTTTAAGCACATTCGCTTTATGGCTCATGGACGGTGGTGTCAGCTGATGGTCAGATGAACACTTTGGTCGAGGACATCAGGATGGATTGATTTTTCCACAGATTCATGGTCTTCAGATGATGAAGACTCATGACTTTGGCGATGCTCTGGGCTCGCCTCTCATTGTGGCGACCCGCTTCACTCTCAAATCAATTAGCGCCTTCCACACATGTGTTTTCATGCCAATTAGTGCATATGCTATTGTGAGAAATGACATTTAACGCCTGTCAACGCCTGGATAACATGATGCAACTCGATTTGATGATGGATGTCTCATATTTATCACCACAGAGGAGCAGCGTGCTGATGGAATCTATTGATAAACTTAAGGGACAATAAAAACATTGCAAGAATAAAATTAATGTGGGAACTGCTTTTGCAGGTTGTCTCTGCATAGACACCTCGCTGGATCTGTTGCCGTAGATGATTTCATTTTCTTTGTGAACATCTGGCCTCTTTGTAACAGCTTCATCACGGAGGGGTTTACCTGTGACAAAGTAATTTCAATGCGTCAAGAACATAAATTGAGCTTTTCATGCCTGCATCGCAAGGAAAAAACATCATAATGCGAACTCATGCAGACTCAGAGAGGCATTTCTTGAGTTATGCATGCACACACGCACGCACACACGCACACATACACACAGGCACACACACAAAGATGGATGGCTTCGGTGCTGGCTCGTGATACAGGACTTGGCTGAGCAGATAATGATCAGTTTGGGATTTTAGATTGCGATTACGTGGGGAAAAACAGACCATAGGCACAAATACTACTAACATGAGGAGCATAACGATGAGCTTTCCAGGATGGTGTGAGTGGCCATCAGTGTGTGAGAGACAAAAAGAGAGACGGTAGTAGGGGCAATTACCCAATCAAGGATAGCCACAGTGGAGGGAGTTCAGATACCTCACAGGGTTTATGGGGCTGCAGACGGACCATTGTCTCAACACTGAAGATCAAAACAGTAATAACAATGCCCACACTACAAAACAGACCGGCATGTGTGTGTGTAAGATCCAACCCCAACATTTAAGTGTGTGTGAGACGTTCCATTCCCTTCTATACTGCCGATATCCTCTTCTAAACGAGTGCTTCTTCTAAACGCTAACGGCTTAAATGTAATAGTACAACACAGCAGCTTACATTTCAACTCTTTCTGACATTTAGGACGCATAATGAGCTCCTTCAGCTCAGAGGTTTTACTAGGAAGCCTCAAAGATACAAACAATTTGATTTAGTAAGAAACACCGAAAAGACCAGTGTTTACAAGAAAATGCTCCAGGGCATCGTTCATACGGATTTTCTTGGCAGCTGTTACGAAAGAAGTTAAATTGACTCACTAGTATGGAGCTGGAGGACCGGAGACGTTATTTATGTGGAGTTTCTCACCCAATGCCAGGTAGGATAGGCTCCCCCCATTCACCCCCCCACCCCCCCCATCCCCATTCCCCTCAGATGGTTTGTCGTCAGCCAACAACAAACCATCTTGAAAACTGGATTTAATTTCGCTAGTGTTGCGCTCAACTGAGTCACATGCTACACTGACCCCCCCCCCCCATGTGAAACAATGTTTTCCATAGGCCGACATTAAAATTGCCAGTGTAAGTAATATCATATTTTTTATAAAAGCCATTATATTCACAGTCAAGATAAATACCACTGTGTAACAGGCAAACGGCCTTACTAATTATAGCTTTACATCTGCTTAACTGGCTGCTTGGCTATATGGAACCTGCAATGCATGTAATTAGAAAAGTAGAAAGTGAGGAGCCTGGAGCTTTTCTCAAGCATGGACGCTCACGTGAGCTCTTTGTTAAACTGTGTTATATTTTATTATTGATATCACATTTTTAGTCATATATTTACAGGAGTCCATTCGTCTTTTTTATTACAATTAATTAATGTCTGTAATTGGGCATAAATAGATTCCTGTTTGCTTGAGCTGCAGCCAAGTTTTAATGTGTGCAGGATTTGGCTTGCTGACATCAGAATGGCAGCATTAAGAACAAAAGTGTGTGCACTCTCTTTGTCAGTGGAGGAGTGGGTGAGTTGTTGCACGTCCTAGAGTGAGGCTTTGCAGGTGTTTTTACTATCATTTTTATTTCATTATGTGCAACTGCAATTGAATTTCCAGCAGCGGGAGGCTGGAACCAGTGTTGAGCAAATGAAGATGTCGGCTGTGCGAAGAGATTGTTCCGGCTCATTCTTCTTCGTATGAGAAGGGATCACCTCTGGCTTCCATGAAGATTGTGGACCGTGGTGCATTTTGTAAACATTAATGCAGGGTGAGTGTATTTGCGAGACTTCTGCCAATGTAACACAGAATGAAGCTAATCTCTACCATCTGGTCCTGTGAATTTTGACAGGCGGCTGAATAGACCCGGAGGATTTCAGCTTAAATGAAATAAATAAATAATGAAGCTCATTTTGTATTGATGATGCAACTGACATATAACCCTCCCCAGTCAGTTCCAAGTTATTTTGTGAGAAAGTGCTGGAATGAAAGTGCCTTTCCATTCGCTCTTTAAACGGAATATTTCAGTTAGGCACTGCCAAGATGTTTCTATCACTTTAGATTTCGAGGCAAAACAATTTAAGACAAGCCAAACAAAAACCGATGAAGACAAGCCCAGCTGGGTCTGGCCCGTGGGCTGCTTGAGGACCTTGGATACCAAACCGGCATCCCTTTTTTTTATGCTTACGAGCATAGATCAACGGTGTAAACCTGGTGAAAGCAAAATGGGAGCTTGTTAAGAGCCATCTGCAATAGGGAAGTACATGAAAAGCATCACAAAATAACAAGATGGAAATGAAAGGCCAATAGCCAACAGCTGCCTGTAAAGTTCTGAGTGCTGAAGCTGCTGATGAACAGATTATGAATGACCACTTCTCTCTTGCAGAGACACGGGACACTGGGGTCCATCCCAGCTGGGTAGGAGGTTAGGCATTCTGGACAGAGCCTGCTGGACTTGTTTTTCCTCTGTGCTTAACGAAAATACAAAGATAAAACTATGAGCTGGGCTCAGCGTTCCGATGACAGAATATGGCAATGGGATATAATGGGAGAATAGGAAAGACTCAATAACTTCAAATAGTATCCCATGTCTTTGTCAATATTTATTTAGTTTTACTGCAGAATCCATTTTCAGAACCACTGGGAATAAAAAAAAAACCTAAAGATATTTAAATAAAATCAAGGTTGTGAGAAGAATGACTCAAATCCATCACAATCCCTTTCTCATTAAAATATTTCTGGTACAATCTGGTGTGTCTAAACCTCCCAGTACCACACACACACACACACACACACACACACACACACACACACACACACACACACACACACACACACACACACACACACACACACACACACACACGCACATGCACATGCACACACACGCGCACACACTCTATTATTCACCAAGGGTGAGACGTCACTGCTGCAGCTGAAAGGCAGAACTGACACAACAAAAACTGATCTCAGATCAGTGTAGTAGTAATATGTAGTAGTAGAAGTAGTAGGTGTAGTAGTATGTTGTAGTAGTAGTAGTAGTAGTAGGCGCAGCACTAGTAGTAGTAGTGGTGAAAGTAATAGCAGTAGTGGTGGCAGTAGTAGTAGCAGTAGTAGTAGTAGAAGAAGTAGTAGTAGTAGTAGGTGTAGTAGTAGTGGTAGTAGTAGATGTAGTAGTAGTAGCAGTAGCTGCAGTAGTAATAGTTGTAGTACTAATTGTATTAGTAGTAATGGTAGTGGCAGTAGAAGTAGTAGTAATAGTAGTAGTAGTAATAGTAGGGCTAGAAATAGTAGTAGTACTAGTTAGAGTGGTAGTAGTAGTAATGGTAGTAGTGGATGTAGTAGTAGTAGTAGTAGTAGTGGTGAAAGTAATAGCAGTAGTGGTGGCAGTAGTAGTAGCAGCAGTAGTAGTAGTAGTAGGAGGAGTAGTGGTAGTAGTAGATGTAGTAGTAGTAGCTGTAATAGTAATAGTTGTAGTACTAATTTTAGTAGTAGTGGTAGTAGTAGTAGAATTAGAAGTAATGGTAGTAGTAACAGTAGTTGTAGTAGTAATAGTAGTAGTAGTAATAGTTGTAGTAGTAGCTGTAGTAGTAATAACAGTAGTAGCAGCAGCAGCGATAGTATTAGTAGTAGTGGTAGTAGTAATATTAATAGTAGTAGTAGCAGTAGTAGACATAGTAGGAGTAATAGTAGTCTCAGTAGTAGTAGCAGTAGTAGTAGAAGTAGGTGTAGTAGTAGTGGTAGTAGTAGATGTAGTAGTAATAGTTGTAGCAGTAGTTGTAGTAGTAGTGGTAGCAGTAGTGAAAGTAGCAGTAATAGTATTCGTAGTAATAGTAGTAACAGTAGTAGTAGTAGTAGTAGTAGTAGTAGTAGTAGTAGTAATAGTAGTAGTAGTAATAGTTGTAGTAGTAGCTGTAGTAGTAATAACAGTAGTAGCAGCAGCCGCGGGAGTGATAGTGGTAGTAGTAGTATTAGTAGTAGTAGCAGTAGTAGTCATAGTCAGAGTAATAGTAGTCATAGTAGTTGTAGTAGTAATAGTTGTAGTAGTAGTAATATTATATTGTGGTAGTAGAAAATAGTAGAAACAGCAGTAGTAGTACTAGTAGTAGTATATAGTAGTAGTTGAAGCAGTATTATTATTAGTTATAGTAGTAATAGTAGTACTAGTAGTATACAATAGTAGTAGTCATAGTAGTAGTGGCAGTAGTAGTAGTCATAGTAATAGTATACTGTATAGTAGTAGTATACGGTAGTAGTAATAGTAATGGTAGTAATGTATCGTAGTAGTACTGACACTAGTAGTAGTAGTATCATTAGACTTGAGCTGCCTGTAGGTGTTAAGTGTTTTCCAGACTTCCAGAATATTGACTTCTTTTATTTTTTTCTTGCATCTTAAAATCTGAGGTTATGAAAACAGAGTGAGGGGAGATCAGCACACAAACACTCTCTTATTCTCTAAAGGACTCAAGCCGTCAAACCTGGACGGGTGTGGCTGTCTCTGATATTAAAATGTGAGGGGGAACAGTGACAGACGGAACGTGACAAAATCATTCAATCCAATATTCAGTGTGTAAAAAAACAAAGCAAATCTGACTACGAATTATTTACGTGACAGAGCAGAATGTCAAAGTGCTTCATAAATATAGTTAATTCCTCTGACAAAAGTATAGGTAAAAAATAAACATAAAATATCAAGAATCAACACAAGAAAGTGCCAACGTGCTAATGTGCTGACTCGTGCTCTGGAGGTGATGACAATCACATCTTTGGTAAAGTCTAATTAAACAAAATATTGAGGTAATGATCGATGTTGCACATCATCAAAAAAATCAATAAAATAAATGATTAGACTACCGTTGTGCGTATGGCACTTCATCAACATGCCTATAAAGTCATTTATGATGTAGGTCTACTTTATGTTACCACCTGTCACAAGCCGCCCCGTGAGGTAACGTCTGACCATCTGGTCATTACTTCTAACAAACTAAAAGCCTTTGTAATTCAGAGAAATAAATTAGGTCCCCGAGCGCTCCCTCATTGGCAGTGTACGTATTGACTGTGAATGTGTAAATGCAGGAAAATGTGGACAACCAGATCCACTCACAGCCAACCCCCCCCCCCACAGATGCAATAGAATCTTGTGGGAACATGAGTGGAATGGTAAGATGGGAAGTGCTGTGTGATCTGCCCCTCAATTCCCCAAAGTGTGAATAATACCTTTGAACCCTACCGCTAATTAACCGACGAGAAAGGTTTACGACACCTCACGAAATCAAGTGGATTTATCTCAATGACCAACTTGGCATCACCTCTTCCTCTGCTGTCATGCTGCTCTATGCTTGCCTCTTTTCCAGCATTCACATCTATTTTGTTTGTCATTGTTTCTATAAATTCCAACCTCTCAGGTAGAGAAACGGACAGCGCTAAGAAACAATGGAGTTACATTTATCGAAGGCTGGGACTGATCCATTGATCAGGGTATTGGTGCAAGAGGGGCCGTGATGCAAAAGGCTTGGGTGGGTGAATCAGCAGATGATGTATTGTAGTTATCGTCTATGCTTGACTGGATATAGTGCTACCGTTGAGGTGGAGGGCTATTTAGCGATGCTCTGCTGGTTATAAGGTGGTGCATGTTGGTGACTTATTGCCAAATGTGTTGATTTGATAAAATGTTATGTCCACAGTGGGTAGTTTGTCTTCTGGGTTACCTAAAGTTGACTCGCAGGATAATGAACTATCAATCCAGCATCTCCAGATTGATTTCAGTATATTTTTAGGCATTCATGATGCATTTCAGTTTTCTGTGGCGGCTCCATCAACAAACCTGAACAAATGATGGTATCTCACAGTAAATCCATCTTTCTGTCCTGTCTTTAGCCTCACATTTGATTCCTATAACAAGTTGTGTGTCCTCTCTCGGCCAATCTGTGACCGCTCTCCCAGTGACACTTGACAGATGGTCATTTTTCACAAATGGCAAGTCTGGTGTGGAGATCATGGTGGAACTCTTCAATCGATGTCGGTATATGTCAGCGGTGTCTCGTTTTCACCACACTCTTGTCCCATGCTCAAAATGCCTGAGGATTTGCCCATGTGGTCAAAGCCATGAATTTCCTGTGCCGGAGATTGTGTGTCACTTCTTTCAAGCAAGACAAAGTTTTGTAATTGAGGACTCCACCTTTCATAGGACAGTCACACAATATAGAGAGTTGGGTCTCAGCTCTGTAATGGTGTGTACCAAGATGTACACATTGTAGGAGGTTGACAAGATGTCTTTGCGCTTATTCTGGTGTACCATTTCTGGAAAAGCTATAGAAATTTCATCACTGTTCTCAGCGCCGTTAAAAAAAAAGATAAAGCAAATGTAGATTAGTGCTGACTTATATTGAGAGAAAAATAAGAAGATCTTGGATGAAAAATCCAAAAAGAAAAATTACTTAAAAACTGCAAAAGTACGTCATGGCTAAGTCTTTCATTTCATGAAAGCCATTCCATTCACATGTCACGTTAAATACTATACTGCATATGCTGCTGTATGTTACATAATTGATTGGGTTTTTTTTTCCACACAAAATTCTTTCGGTTATTTTTAAAAAGCAGATTATATTGACTTGAAAAAGAATACATGTAAAATAGGCAATTTATACTCTTAACATTCACTTGGCCGGTGCCTGAACAATTCAACCCATCAACCCCACTGTATGGATTTTTGTGTAGATCCGCTTAAGATGATTTGTAAGGTGATATTAAGAGCAAATTGAAATGCCACTCACACGTGTCGTTCCAAAGTTTAATCAAGAAAAGCTAAGAAATCTCTCATCTATCGTGCTAAATATGCTTTGTGAGTGACATAATGCTGCCTGATTCACAGACTATTCCAAGGTCACGCTGAATAGAAGTGGAAAATGTCTGGAAGCTGCGTAAGACAACAATGCACAGACGGATCTTAGAACACAGATGAATAAAGGAAATTAGCCCTTGACCAAATGCATCACATAATCATGTAACATAATTAAGTATGAGATAAGCAATTATTGTGAAACCTGCATTCACAGGAACAGGTTAAAGTTTCCTGGGCAAAAACACAGGTTGGACACGCAAAAGATTATTCAGAAGAAGCAAAGAACTCAGGAAAAAAAACAGGTGTCAACCAGTCAGGATTGAGTAAAGACAGCCTGAAGCAGTGGGAACCTCTGAAGAAAGCTGTGATAGGACAGTCCTACAACCTCTGGCAGAAAGGCTCTGGCATTTACTGATATTAGAGAACATTACCCTCAGACAACCACCTGGATGTTCCTGAAAGATGAGAATGAATCTAAAGACTCGTGTCTCAAGACTTAATTAATTTTCCAGAGATAGCTATCTTCATTGCCTTTTTTAAATTCACTCGACGTGACTCTCATCCTTGCGTCAGGCATGATAACGCAAATAAAGAATAGCGAGAGGAGCAATTAGTCATCCCAGAACACCTGTGCTGATTCGTGTGCCGAGTCACCGTGACTCCCGCCGCCTCCAACCCACCCCGGCAGCCTCAACGTGAACGAGCAGCTCTTGAACAGATGATGTTCCACATCACTGTTGTCATCTCTCCTCTCTGGTTGTTTTTTTTTGATTGGATGGTGATGACATTATATGCACAACAAACAAACAGACATATTTTTTCCTAAATAAACCCCAATACTTCTCACATTCTGCAGTATTTGAATGCTAACCAGATGCTAACATCTAATAGGCTGACTTGCGAAATTCTGCCTGTCAAAGTGGATTCATCCCCAACTCTTACAGATTATTAGAAGCACACCGGGTAAATGCCTTGCCTCTTACATGTTACTGATCCGACAGAGACCAACGCTAAAAACGAACGTTCAGCTAAAAATGATTTCATAAACTCTCGACTGACTATGACAGCATTGCTCCAATTCCTGATCTTCCTCACATCTAAGAGAGCAACTCCTTATATTTTGCAGTGATCTCTTCAATGTCTACATGGACATGGGAGCTCTGATGCATATTTAAACCAAAGGTCAAGTCAAACTGCATGAATAAATTAAAGGTAAATGCTCATCATGACTCAGCTGTTTCCCCTGTTTTGACTCAGGGACGATTTGATGATGAACTCAGTGATGGTAAACATATACTCAATGTTTCCAGTAATCATTCTTTTGCATCATGTGTCTGTCTTTGTGTATTTTACGTCTTATCTGGCTGAGCAAAGACAAATGTCCCTTTGGGAACAATGAAGTTGAATTTGATGGTATGGCTTTGATTTCAACGGCAGCTTCCTGTCTCTTTTTTAATCCCTCTGTGTTTGTGGCTTTTCTCACCACACAGACACACACAGACACACACACACACACACGCACACTGAGAGTGATTAAATGATTCGGATCATCTGGAGACGTACGAGCTGATGTTGGAGGGAGATGTCGCGAGACAAAGAACACCGACAGCACCAACTTTACGCTCCACGTTGAAAGGATTAAGGTTTTTTTTAAAGATAACATCTCGAAAAAGAAATCCAAATCAGCATTCTCATTAATCTTGTTTCACTGATTCCCCAACAAGGTGCTTTATCGCAGAAAGGTGGGACACAAGCATGTGAGCGTGTTTTGTGAGGTGACGCTGGTGATAGAGAAACTCCCCTGTGCTGGATTCTGCTCCTCTGAACTATTTGTTCTCTATTCTATAGTTGTCTGCCCAGATAGCACAACCATTTGTCACTGTCAACAGCTGGTACCACGACTCCCTTTATGGGAGCTATATGGGTACGAACATGAAAGAAGATGGGAAATTTTCATTCCATGTGATAGCCATGATTTCTTTAGGGAATAGCATTTATTAGCATCTAGCTGATTCCGTATTCTTTGTGTGTGTTGTACCTTTACGCACATTAGAGACGGTAGATGACGGGGAGTTCATTAGCAGGAGGTCCAGCATCATGCTGGATTCCAGAGTGCCACAAAAGACTGTTCTTGTTACCTTGAGAGAACACACAGGGTGTAATTACATTTCTGAAGCTCCATCAGGTGAATCCTATTAGGCTCGTATTGCTTCTCTCGTCCACTTTAATCAAAAGTTCTGGGCTTGGCCCGCATTTTCTGTTCCACCAAGTAAAAAGTGTAGGAGACTGTATTTCGACTGCAGACGTAGTCAAAAGAAGAGAGAAGGAAAAAGCACCGATCAAAGCACGTTTCTAGTTTGGAAACAGCAAAAAAAGTGCAAAGCCTTGCTTGAAAGAGATAACAGCCATCAATAGTTTCCCTTCACACCCAGAGAGGTTGGCCTCTGGCTGCTGCTGTGACGGGATCAGCAAACATGGTTCCTCAGATCAAAACACAACACTGGAAACAGGGAAAGGGCTCGGTAATAGCTGAGATCGCTCACCAGTGCCCCAATTATATGGACAGAGCCGTGGCCCCCGGACATGACCTAATGAACATAATAAGGCCTGTCTGCTCAAAATCAGCTTAGAGTGTATCACACTGACCTCCAGGATCACTTTAAACTTCAATTTAAATGGGCAGCATTAAAAAAAGTAGAGAGGGTTTGTGGCGTAAAGGGGTGGGGGTGGTGGTTAGAGGCCGTCTGCCTTTCCTGCCCGAGTTCAGTGAATCCAGCACGACCCCCCCCCCCCCCCGAACATACACGAATCACTGTGTATGTTTGACACATCATGTCAATTGGTGATGACACGCCCTCACTGGCTGCAGGTGATCACATGGCGCTACATCGATTAGCCTACCTGTGCTACATGGGATTTTGCGCACTCAGTAGTTGATTTATGCCTATCATGATGGTACGTGATCTGATTGCTTTCTTAATATTTTAATTCATAGTAACTATGTTGAGCAAACAAAGAAAGTGGTCGGACGAATATGTACAACAGGCGGCCGTGACTCAGTGGTAGAGCGGGTCGTCAAATGATTCAAGATCGGCAGTTTGATTCCCGCTCCCGCCGAGTGATTTGTCGTTGTGTCCTTGGGCAAGACACTTTACCCTCCTTGCCTCCAGTGGGGCACTCGCTGGTGTGTGAATGTTTTTGATTGTTCAGATGGTGGTCGGAGGTGCCGTAGGCACAGAGTAGCAGCCACGCCTCCGTAAGTCTGCCCCAGGGCAGCTGTGGCTACATAGGTAGCTTACCATCACCAAATATGAATGAGGAGTGAGTGAATAATGGATCCAATGTAAAGCATCTTTGAGTGTCCAGAAAAGCGCTTTATAAATCTAATCCATTATTATTATTATTAACGTGAATTTACATGTACTGTATAACAGAACGCGATGGGAGTCAGCGTTCTGCATAATTTGCAATGTCATGTTGAGCAACTCTAGTCTCGCACTGGCAAAAATAAAGGAACACTTCCTTAAGCTGCATGGAAAAGAAAAGAAACAGTCTTTGTGTGAAAATGACTTAAGAGTTGCACTTGCCAAGGTGAAGCCACGCATATCTGAATTGGTCTCTCAGTAACAACAGCAGAAGTCATACTGATTTGCAGGTAGGTCATTTCATGTGAGTTCATGCACTGTCTTGGTTTTGTTCTTTGAAAAAGGTGACATTAATGCACAATTCATTAAATAGACCAGTAAAAAATATACAGTAATAACATCTTAGATTTCATTTTTTTGTTTTTGTTTAACTAGAGGGGTTCGGTGACCTCCAACAAGGTTGAGAACCACTGCTCTAGCACCATCTCTCAAGCACTGATGAGGATCAATTTGGACTTGAGCATTTGTTGCAGCTGTGGGTTCTTTTTAATTCAGTATGGCTGAGCGGGCTGTGATTAATGACAGGTACTTAGCTGGCAGGGTGGTCAATAAACACTAGTTTGAGATTTTAATATGAGCATATAAGCTTGAGAACAAGCTCTCTCATGGTGGCTGCATCGCCCAGATCAGAGGGGTTTACTGGGAGCAAAGAGGCACAGCATACTGTGTGTGTGTGTGTGTGTGTGTGTGTGTGTGTGTGTGTGTGTGTGTGTGTGTGTGTGTGTGTGTGTGTGTGTGTGTGTGTGTGTGTGTGTGCGCGCGTGTGTGCGCGCGTCGGGATAGATTCAGCCTGTGTGACCCGTGTAAAAACCCACCTCGGAGACGCGCCGCGGCTTTAAGGCGCACCTCATCAGCCAAACAGCACAACGCGCCTCCTTCTATCCTGGAAGCTTTCATACTGCTTTCCATGCAGATGATTCTGTGCCTTCCAAATCCCCAAACGCTGAGTGTTTGTCAGCTCCTTGAAAACACCAAGTGTAATCCTAATCTCATCAACACAATTACCACAACACAAACACACGAGATAATAATGCCAGGAGAACGCAGGAAAAAGTTTCCACTTCGAGGTCACACAACTCTTTCTATGTTGCGAATTAATCAGCACATAGTGGAGTATACATTCACCCGAAGGCTATGGAGATGAAATATTGCATAACTAATGTGTTGTTTGGCCCGTTCCTCCCTCCGGGACTGGCTGTTACAATACTGACCTCCAGTGTGCGCACAGGACAGGGCGCAGCGCGCTGTCTGCGCTTCCCATCGCTGCGCTTTGACAGGAGTGTCACCTCCAGACATCTCCTGCTGACTCTCCATTAAAATCGGGATTAAAAAGTCAGGCTGAGAATTGTGATTGTGTAATTGCCGCATTAATAAAGACGCGCTTTTGAACATTCAGTTCGCACTGATCAGATCAAATATCTCCAATCATTTTTAAAAGCTCTCAGTAGACTTTTTGTTTGCGTTTTTCTTTGCGTATTTTTTTCCTCTCCCTTGCTCAGTGGCTCCCGTCTCTTTCACGCTGCGGAGCGGGTCTCTGCTACTTTTATCTAACGTAAAGGAGGGGAAAAAAAAGGAAAAGAAAGAAAGACACGTGGTTATTACAAACCTCCCTCAGGACGCAGCGGGGAGGCGGAGGTGGAGAGACGCGGGCGCAGTCGGGATGGGAGAGGACGCGTTGAGGAGAGAGCTGCTCTCAAACCATGGAAATTCTGCCGCTGAGCATTCTGCTTGGTTTTGGAATAAGGACTTCTCATTTTGCGTTTTCTCCCGTTGTGGTTTTTTCTTTTTTCTTTCTCTGTCTGGCTTTTACCACACCAGAGACTTCCTTACATTCGGGGTGTGGAAGACCGCAGGTGAGGAAAGAAGAAAGAATTCATCTCCTGTAGATATTTATTGAGATATTTATTAAGTATGCCTAATGGGACATTTTTGCAGATCGTTTCCGCGCATTTAAATTTTTTAAAAGTCACAAATTGACTAAAAGAACAGAATGGATTTCTTAAATATTACACTGGAGGATGGGATAGAAGCGGATAATGTCTCCTCTAATTCCACTTCTCAGAGCCAGTACACCCAGCTCGCCATCTGGGGTCTGGTCGGACTTGTCAGTTTCCTCATTTTGTTCACTATAGTCGGTAATGTTCTGGTCGTTATCGCCGTTTTAACGAGCAGAGCTCTGAAACCACCACAGAACCTTTTCCTCGTCTCCCTGGCCAGTGCGGACATCCTGGTGGCCACGCTGGTCATACCTTTTTCTCTGGCAAATGAACTCATGCACTACTGGTTTTTTGGCAAAATTTGGTGTGACATCTACCTGGCTCTGGACGTCTTCTTCTGCACCTCCTCTATTGTTCACCTGTGTGCTATCAGTTTGGACCGGTACTGGTCGGTGACACAGGCAGTTGAGTATAACTTAAAGAGAACGCCTAAGAGAGTTAAAGGGATGATTGTGGTGGTGTGGTTGATCTCAGCTGTCATCTCCTTCCCGCCCCTGATCTCAATGGACAGGAGCAGCAGTGAGGCCAGTCCCCAGTGTATCCTGAATGATGAAACCTGGTACATCCTGTACTCCAGTATTGGCTCATTTTTCGCCCCATGTGTCATCATGATCCTGGTTTACATTCGGATCTACCAAGTGGCAAAGACCAGGACCAGGACAATGTCAGAGAAGAAGAGGGATGTTGACTCGCCACAAGAAAACGGGATGGACAAAGCCGAAGCAGCCAGAGGAGGATCGCTGAAGTCCAACATGGGTGGAAGCATAAAAGACCAGGAACGTGAGAATGGGCACTGCCAAGAGCGGGCAGCCCACCCTCCTTTAGCGAGTGAGCGCAAACATCCATCGACAGATCACGACGACGACTTCGATGACAGCAGCTCATCAGACGAGAAACCTAAAAAAAGTTCCCGCGCCTCTAAGCATAACCACGATGACAGAAAAGACAGGAAGTCTAGCAGGAAAAGCAGCTCAGCCTCAAAATACTCCAGCCGGAAGTCGCGTGCCAGCTCCAAGTCAATGGAGCTGTTCTCGTCTCGCCGCAAACGCCGGAGCACCGTCAATCGGAAGAAAGTCTCTGCCGCTCGAGAGAAGCGTTTCACCTTCGTCCTTGCCGTCGTCATGGGGGTTTTCGTTGTGTGCTGGTTCCCGTTCTTCTTCTCCTATAGCCTGTATGGAATCTGCCGGGAGCCGTGCAAAATCCCAGAGACTCTCTTCAAGTTCTTCTTCTGGATTGGCTACTGTAACAGCTCTCTGAACCCAGTCATCTACACCATCTTCAACCAGGACTTCCGCAGAGCCTTCCAGAAGATCCTCTGTAAGTCATGGAAGCGTTCTTTCTGAATACGTCCTGCATGGATGGAGTTTTAGGGAACGTTTGGCCTCACGGACACAGATTTGAAGGGTTCTCAGATGTGGGATGATGGAGTGCAGACCTGGGAGGCTTTCACACCTTTGCTTTCCGGGATTGCGCTCAAAAAGAAGGGCTGCTTAACAGATCCAAGGATTGAATTAAGGAGCGGGAGATAGGTTAAAAGTACAAGATTTAAGTGCATTGATAATATCCACAGGAGGCTTTCAGTCAACGCCATCCAGGCTGATTTGGAGTCAGGTGTGGGTGCCACCCCCATCGACTTCTTCTCCCTTCATTTGAATGCAACAAACTGCATGCACGCCACAGGAGGGTACACCTGCATGATCGGCACAGGAGGGTTTAGGGAGACACTTGATTTATAATGTGAATTCCTTCACTGATTACAACACGAAGGCCTTGACAATCTCCACAGAACTATTGTTTGTGATGTTAGACGTCGGCGTCGGTCTCCTCTCTGCGTCTCTAACTCCATTTACTCTAGCTTTCTATGACGTCACACTCTCAACATGAGGACCAATGGGACGAAGGGGCTCCTTGCTTACTGTTTCAGTAGCAGCAACTGTTTAAAAAGACTCCTGAGTAAAAAACCATAATGTCACATTTGTGCTCCATGGCTTCGCGTGACTCTTCATGGTGTGTGTTTTTAAAAAAAAAAAAAAATTTCTTTTGAGAGCTTATAAAGCTTGGACTCGGAGTCATTCGAACACACTAGAGTGGCAGGAAAGTATCTGCAAATTATATGGAATGCAGTAGTGTTTTTGAGTGGATGTGTGCGTGAAGAAAAAAGTGCAAATTAAGTATTAAAAATGAAATTGTATTTTGATGCAGCGTGATAAGCCAGAGAGTTTACCCCATCTTAAGCCAACTGCCAGTGATTGTCTGTTGTGTGTGTGCGTATGTGTGTGTGTGTGTGTGTGTGTGTGTGTGTGTGTGTGGGTGTGTGTGTATTAGAGAGAGTGTGTGTTAACGTCTGCTCTCTCTAATGGCCCTAATGATTCTTTCTGCTTGAGCATCTTTCTTTTCTCTTCCATCTTATTTTCTGTCAGGTGTCTTCTGTCTCCACACACAGCCACACAAACCATTTAGCCGCAGTAACAACCAACCATCTTATCGCTCTGGGGTCAAGTCGCAAACACATTATCAATATATACACAAAAACGTACAAATGGATTATCACTATTTCCATCTTTATATGTCAGAGCCTTTATAACCACAAAGGATTGATGCTTTTTTTTGTGTGTAAATATTTGAAGAAAGTACAATACTGTTGTGTGGTGCCTCCAGATCACACTTGTCACTTTGATTAAAAATGTATTGTTTGTAAAATGAACAAAATCTCTGAAAGGTTTTCATGTCACAAAGATATCTGTCCTTTTCTAAGAAGAACAAGTGTTTACTTCTCTGCTTTGAGCACATTCAAAACGATCAAATAAAGAGGTAAATGGAAATAAAGAGAGTGTGTGCATCACTGCATTTTTCATTACTGCTAATATCCAACATAATTTTTCTCTTATGTTTATCTATCATTCAGTCTGTCACTGGGTGTGACACAGAGGAACACAGTAATATGTTATTATATGGAAGTAAACATTTAGTGTGCTGATGTTTAATGCAAATCGTATACAGTAGCTTCCCGTTTTTTTCAGTGTGTCGACAACGTTCATCGTCAAAGTGAGCAATCTGAGATAACTGACATTTATTACCATGTCTGTGAGCCTCACAGACAATTTGATTTGTTTAACTTAATATAGTGACGTCAAATCACACAACTACCAATCAAAACTGTCACAACACACGTGGGATAAAAGAAACGTAGTCCACTAACGCACACCAGGGTGAATCAAAAGCTCTGGCATCTGACCAAATATGTTGAAAGATTTTGAAAAGAAAATTTATTTTGATTCAAAAAAAGATCTGCGGTCAAACATCAGCTCCACTTTTAACCCAATTCATAGTTTGAATCCAAAGCAGTTTTAATCCCTCTCAAACAAACACGACTAACCGGGCGGATCTCGACCTGCGTTGTGTTCTCAGTCGCTAGAGTCACCAGGTAATGGCAAGAACTCTGTCCGATCCACAAGTGGGAGGTTAGGGTCAACTCCCTCGTCTTCAAATTGATTTAGCATTCGTGTATCTGTGCATTTTGTGCTGGGAAAATCTGCTCACTAGAGACACACCGGTTCAATCCGAGGTCAGATTGCGGTTTACTGGGTCCAGACAAGATGTTGAACACACCCCTCCTCTCTCCGTCTGCCTCCTGCTTATTTATTTATCCCCTGAAAACTGACTGGAGTTGCCTCCATGACCAAGCAGAATGGATTTTGTCATCGCTGCCTCTCCTTCCTCAAAATGTTTATGACCTGCTGTGTCAGCGGGTCGCTGCCTCGCGCCACTGCTTGTTTTCTCCTGCTCTGCAGATCTGATGCAGAAACCAAATGATACTGAAAATGAACAGCTGGATGATGGATGACCTCAAGTGTGCCGTTAACTTTATGATTTAGCTCTCTGACCAGAGGGGCATAAAGGGGAACTTACCACATGCCTCCTTCATTATCAGGATGTGTGTTGACTTTACCTTCATACCAGCGTGTTGCATCATTGACCTGCGCTTGAGTTGAGAAATCATTTCTGACAAATCCAAAAACTAGACTTCTTCATTAATTTAACTTCGTTAGATAAATATTTTACATCCTGAACTTGTGGCCTTGCCCCGGCGATGACATCATAAACTCCACCTGACCTTCCAGCCCCCCCCCCCCCCCTCCACCCACCTCTTCTCTAACATCCCACCCCACCCCATCCTCCCCGCCTTGTAAACACATCTCATGACTAATTCACCAGACCTGCATGAGTGCTCAGTGGACTGGAGGCGTCAAGTCAAGACAGGTCAGCTTTTTATTGTATTGCAAGAATTTCATGTTTGAATATCGTGTTATGGTAAATATTCATGAGACGTTCTCCCCCATGGTGTGTTGTTTTCTGGGGGGTAAGAGTCTGATGACTATTTTTATTTCTCTCTGTTTTAATCACCTATTTGCCTTCCGTCTCCACTGGACTAAAGTAACTCATTTAGTCACGTTCACAGCGGGGACAGAATAGAGGAGGACATCCGTCTCTCCTCCTCTTGGCTTGTCTGCAGACCACGTTCAATCAGCGGTAAATGGGAAACGTCGAGCAGAAGTTCAGATTGTACGCCACAGCTGCACATTCGGTGGCGAAAATGAAATCGATAACCTCACCTGAGATTGAAGATCGATAAGAATCATATTTCTGTAAATATCTGACCATTCCTTTTTCATTTATTTCAAGGCTATCACTGATGTTATAGACAGACACGAGAGCGGCATCGATCTTCTCATCTAACGCTCGACAACAAAGGTAATTAGTTCCCAAAAAAGTCCTCGGGAAGCTGGTTTTCTGGGTTGAAACTTAAAAACAATGCGCAACACAGACACACAAACACAAAGGATGTCTGAGTAAAACAGAGCTGCAGGCTTCAGCGTGAGAGATGAACTCCAGAGATGTGATGGAGGATTAAAACACCAGAAGCCACCTCTCTGTCTCTACTGTCTACAGTCAGGACAAAGCATCCTGTAATGGATTTCTCTGACGCTCACGTTCATGCCTCGCAGCAAAGAGCGTACGACCACCGATCTGTGGCTTCCTGTGCTTTCCATCAGCGTCGCTGCTGTCGTAGCACTCAAGGAACAGCAGCTGGTGGTTAAACACAAGGAGAAACTGAATGTGAGTGCAAGAATATCTGAGTTCCAAAAAGTCCGGACAGGGTTATACTTCAGCAGCGAGAAGATTTGTCAAAAGTTCAACGTGGTCCACAGGTGACTGAGTCGTGGTGGGAAGTGACTTATCCATTATCTGCATCCTTTCATTTCTCCGGGCGCCTCCATACCTCCTCTCTCCTCCTGGCCAGTGTGGAAAAGCAGAGGCTCATCTCTCACACAGCATATGCCATCAGTCTCACACTCCCCACGCAATCTCAAACCCTGTCCTTCACCTTCTTTCTCCCTCCTCCCCTATCAATTTACGCCTTCTCCTCAGTCTGACAGCAGTCATCCATTCTGAGAGCTTTTGCTCCACTTCAGTGATAGAGCAGTCGTGGAGTTCTCGCACCGCCAGGAGCAAACGAACCCTCACTTCCTAGTGGGTCGCACACGCATGTTTGCTCTTATCTGTTTATTCTCCTAACTGACCGAAATTGGGATGCTTTAATTTTTTTGATAGTTGTCATAGAGTTCAAAAAGAATACCTTCTGACTTCGCATTTAAAGCTGAGCGTTCTGTTTTATGAACTGCATTCACAACCGAGGGATAACTTCATTTATGAAACTTCTTTTATGTGAAGATATTCTTTCTACCTTCCTGCCAAGAAGTGCAAAGGAAAAAAGAATGGCTGCACAGATTAACAGCGGTACATTATGAAAGATTGGGGAGACTGATGGAGGAAGTTTATCATTTATTCACAGCTCCAGACCCTCTATCCTTCTTTCAACTTGCGTTTTTGTCAACGTCTAAAAGATTAATGCTGCAGCCACACTTGGTGCTCCATGCTATATCACTGTTAGCATCAGGTACAATGTTGTATAGATTGACAATATGTAATAACACTTTATTTACTATATTAACATGTAATTAAAGTAGTAGGAGGGTAGTAAATGGTATGTCTTGGTCATTTTGAGTTTATTTTGTAAAAATAAGATAAAAGCTTATGAATAGCAACTACTTATGTTTTGCGTCTTATATGTATTTATTCATTATTTTTGAATCTGTGTATATGTGGCTCCACTTTATATTTAATATCTTCTACCTCCTGTTGTCAGACCCCCCAGATCACAACAGAATGTAAAGTGTTCCAGCGTTCACACTCAGTTCAAAGGGGGTAACACTTCTACTGTTTGATCTCCTCTGCTATGAAACAAAGGACCCTTTAATATTGAATTAAAAGTGTCTCACTTTAATAACTGCATTCACACAGGCATGTTTTAATCCTCTGATGTATTGATTTATTTGTCTAATTTATTTAATACCACTTGAATATCTTAAACTGAAATATCTCGGTAAAAAGAATTTTTAATGACCGTATTGTGATGTAAATCAAAGTGACCAAAGGCTTTGCTGCTAGTTCGTGTCACGTGTCTACTTCACTGGCTCGTCTCATTTGTGCTGTTTCTAACTGGGATGGATGCGTTGAAATAAATTCAACCATCTGTTGCTGCAATAAACTCTGAAATCTTTGACTCCATTTGTACAGCAGTCTTTAGGCAGCCAAGCACATTTGGTGCAAAATCTGTTGCCACAATATGTGAATGCAAGTATAGAAGCTGAGCTGAGAGGTGGCACTTTATTTATTGCAGTTATTAAATTACTGTTTCTGACTGACCGATAAACCAGAGCAGTTTTATTATTGTGGTCACAGAATGACTGGTTCACCTCTGGGGATTGTCTGAAACATTTAAACAGAGATATCCCACGCAGGGACCAAAAGAGAAATGTATTTATTATTGAAACTACTTGATTTCAGTTTGCAGTGATAATCACTAATGCAACATAACCTGAATTAACCATATGGATGAGTTTACGTCATGATGAATAATCAGGTTTGTATGATTGAGATGGACAGACTTGCTAAACTGAGCCCACTGAGAAACTTTTATTCAACACTTAAAGACGTTCATTCAATATTGTAGATATATATAAACAGAAATTCTACTTTGAAGATCTCGATATATAGATTTCATTCATTTCTTAAATCTACATCATGTCATTTCTTGGGTGGTTCTAGTTGCTTCTATTTCAGCATCAGTGCAGCTTTGCTTGAAATTGAAGATTGGCTTCTGCCCCATGTGACCTCCCCACCCTACCTTACAAAACCATTACAGGTGCAAAAGCACAATGCTGAAATGGATGGAACGATGCAGTTTGTGCACCATTATGTATCTACAGAACCACATTACGTATGCAAAACAGACTGCGCAGAAAATGCGCTGATGAAATGATCATGAATGTTGTGCAGAAAGTGACATGAATAGCAATCGCCACGTTCCAGCCCCACTGTACGCCGAGCTCAGCGGGATCAAGAGTTGGTGAAGTTAGACATGGCGTCAGGTCATTATGATGTCAGCCTGAAACGTCTCCACACTCCACCTGGAGGGGAGATAAACTGCGATGTATGCACAATTTTCTTTGTCATGATTTTCTCCATCAGCATTTGCTTGCCTTGCCATATCATCGAATAGTTATGTGAATGTGCAGCAGGTAAGGGACATGAAGACATTAAGAATATAGAGATGCACTCACATTGGCATTAAAGTCTCTGAGTGAGGAGCACTATTAGTAATTTTATGATATGATCTGGTGATTGTGTTGCCTGTCATGCCGTCTCCAGGTCACAACCACTGTGATTCAAACACGACAGCTTGGACAAACTATAATAATCTCACCGTATTCATGCTGGTCTCTTTAAATTGTTCTTCTTTCTTTGATTGGCCCAGAAATGTTTGCAATATAGAGGCGAGTCATTCAGTGAAGCGATCTGCACTTATTACCCTGTTAATCACCCTAATTAATTTGACTCTTGGGTGAAACAGCTGCATAATGGCCGTGTCTTGCGGGACAGTGTGTCTGCAAACACACACACACACACACACACACGCACACACACACTCACTCACATAGCTGCATGTCTGCGACTGAACACACTCGCTTTGCATACAAAATACAGCCAGACTCACCGTCCCCTGCAAGAGTAAAAACTGATATTGAATTACAGTCAGCCAGCGCGACTCCCCCAGTTTGTTCCAGAGAGGTTGTTGGAATGTTAATGTTACCGAAGATGAATATGGTAAATATTTAACCTGCCAAAATTAAGGATGTTAGCTTTGTCTCTGTGAATCTGTCAGCCTGCTGATGTTAGCAAACAAATTAAAGCGTCCTCACAAAGGCGGCAGAGCTTTAACCTCTTATTAACTCTCCTCTTTTGTGAGCAGTTGCCATTTTTAACCACAGCTTACATCAATTTGTTTCCTATACTTCTTTAAAAATCTCTTTCATTAGCCGCCAGCTTCTTATTTTGTCATGTAAACCCGTTCACCTGACGAAAATGTCAAGTTTTATTATCCTTAGCAGTAATTATTTTAAGTCCAATTGTTGCCATCGGGTGTCAGTGAAGGTAAGAACAAAATATCGACGCAGTGTGTGAGAGGCTTGCCTTCACTATAATTTACAAACTCCATGTTTCATTTTTGTTCCAGTGTTACTCCTGAGATGATGCTCTGGGTGTCTACTTTACATTACAGCTCCTGGTCCAAAGAGACTGAGTGCTGACACCCCATTTCATGGCCGATCCTGTGCAGAAACTGCTTCTCAAGGTCTTATTTCTGCTTTTCTTCCTTCACACATCTCTCTCTTCACCACTCTCTGAGGGTCACATCTGATAACCCTGCAACTGGAAATGCCTGTAACAGCACAGATCTCACCTGGAGCATGTATTTGATGAAAATAGGGGAATAGGAATAGGGAAAATCCCGTCTCTGGAGCCACAGGTGGTCCCACAAGATGCTGAATCTGCATGGTTTCCAGTATAGGTAATCCTGCTTGTGCCCCAAAGGGAAAAACAAGCGTAATGGAATACAAATGTAACCTGGCTGTTTGTCTGAACATGTTAAAAGTCCATCCATCTCATGTGCAGCCCACACGCGTGTGATGGCTGGACACATGGGAGGAAAGCTGTCTGATATGACGGAAGAGATGATGGTGTTCTTCACTGGTTTTCAATAAACTACACACAAAATATTGCATCTCCTTTATGAATTTATGGCACATAGAGACATCAAACACAGAGGTGTGAATCTCTAAGGATATAGAAATACACTGAATATGGAATGGACGTACACACGTCTGATACATCAGACAGCCGGGAGGAACCTATGGCAGGTCTATTAGAAAACCTGGTATTGCTGTAGATCGATAATTCTATCTCAGCTGCAGTGTCTCGCACCAACACTGAGCCAGGAGGCATTATTTCTGTGTACTGCGTCTTCCTCAAAACACGTTTTCTCCATCAGCGCCAGCGAGCTGTAAGGTCTATAGGCTGCAAATTAAATCATTCAATTGAACTGCATCTGCGACGCACACAGAGGAGCTGTGATAGTGGAAGCTGGTTTATGGGGAGCTGGAAAATGGACGGACTGGTTGGAAGGAAAGCGAGATAAACATGAGAACACTAATACTGTCAGTGAGGTGTACAGCGGATATTGTTGACATGGGGTTTTGATTTAGGACACATATTTTGTTTTTTTAATCTCGAGGTTTGGAGAGATCAACCTGCTGCTTCTCTTCAATCCATAAATGACCCGCGAGGTGTTTTAAACAAATGTTTTAATTAACAATGGAGTAAATGAGCTGTAAATATCTCTCTTTGAATTGTTTCAAATATTTGACATCCTGCTTCTTCCAAGGAAACATATTTTTGAATTTAAAAACAATGGAACAGCTTCACCACAAACCATCCAGTTGACAAACTGGTTCCTGCAAACGCTGACATAAATGATCAAGCTCAAACCAACACAAACACGTCTTCATTTGTTCTTTTCGCTATGAGAGAACCAGCTTTTATGTGTGTGCAGAGGCGATCATAAATATCCAGGCTGGCTCCTGTCTTCTTTCACTACAATACAACCAGCAGCCTGTAGCTGCTTGTTTTAGTACAATATTATGCCTTGATTTATTTGGACTAAAAATTCAGTAGCTACTCTATTAGCAATTGAGGAACAGCAGTTGCCCTGGAAACCGACATCAAATCAGACGAAGGGGATAATCTGGTATGCAAGTGCAATAAAGACAACGCAGCTAAAAAATTGTTGTTACACTCAATAAATGATACAAACACAAGTACCCTAGACTGTATTACAAAGATAAATAAACACGCGATTGGAATATTTTCAGTAAATTATCTCACTCACACAAGACATTAGCATATAAAATGTATTATTCCTAAAGAATATTACCAATACAGAGGGGCGTCTGAAGGCGACGGTCATCCACCATCCTCCCAAATCATCGTACAGCAAATGCTCCAGTATCTGACAGATACTCCATTCCTTGTCTGAGCATGTGGAGTTGTTGTTAAGCTTCTTTAAGCTCATTGTTTTGATCCTCATGTATGACTTTTGTTTTTAGTACAGTCAAAGAAAGTAAGTTAAAGCTGGAGATCATAGTTGAAGAGATGGGTTGTTGTGCTGCCCCCAGATGACACATGGCCAAGTCTAAATATTTTGTGAGATCTTAGATGTTAAATCACTTTGGTTTGGAAAACATGGCAGACGAACATTAAATCTCAACTGTCCGTCCTTCATCCGTTCACTGTCCCTTTCTCTCCATCCATCTTTTTTTCTCATGCATCTCTGCAAGGTCAGCCCGTAGTCGATTATTTCTTCCTGTTCGGATGAGGTTAAGTGTCATTCTTCCCTCTTCAGCTCCACAAGTGAGGAGATCAATAGTGCTCCTGGCCCAGAGTTAGAATGCTTCTCGGCTTATCAGCACCAAACCACCCTCTCCACAATGGAAAATACCGAAACAAAACCCTCTTTCAACTTTGGTTTCACTGTCCCCGCAGACAGCAGGTGAAGTGCTTCATTCAAAAATCAGACAGCCTCCGTTTTTAAAGAGCCCATGCATGAAACTCAAGCGTCTGCTGTCACATTTGCAAAATGAATGGTTTGAATATCAGTCAGTATGGTTGAAGCAACAGAGCTCCACCAAGCTGTTTTTATTGCCTTTCTTAGTATTTATTGAAAGAGCACAAGAAGGCAGGAGAGATTTGCATTTTTGTCACAGTAAGAAAACATGTGAGGAAAAGAAATAAACAAAAACATAATTATTTCTTACCTTAGGAGTGATTTTCTAGAGATGTGTGGCTTTGCTTCAGAGAATGGATAAATCACATCTAACTAATGAAAGTAAAGTGGCTTCACACCTCACGGCACAACAGGTCTTATATCTTAAACTCACTTTGAGAAGCTTATATACTTGTTTAGTATAAATTACCATATTTCTACTATTTATTTATGGAACTAACAGCTGCAGTGGTCCTCATACTCCATTCCACTATACAAAACAAAGTCATTAGTTCCATCAGGTCTATATCCCCCTGCTTCACTGCATACGCTGGTTCAGCTTACACAGAGCCAAATTAAACCACAGCTCTGCCATTCAACCCCAGCCCTCTGTTTTTTAGACTTTAATGCCTCAACTTGTACCACAAGATAAATTAATGAATTTCCTGTCATGAAATTACACTCATGAATTCACAGCAATGACTGCAGGCAAGGTCCCCGAGAAATGATAGGGCAAATTTTCATTCCATTATGAAATAAGTGAGGAAGAGTGTGATATTTATGCATGCAGCACACCCTTACAGTTCATCATGCTGGCTGTGTGTAGGCTTTTGTGTTTATGGCTGTGTTCTGCTCGTGTTTGAGAATAAAAGGGGTAAAAAAGAAAAAGCTATTGATGAAGCTCTGAAGCAAATTTCTTGAAAAACCAAACAATCAACTTGACACACGTGACTAAAGCAATGTGTGTGTGTTGAATGAACAAGGAGGAATGTATATCCTACGCTCCACATTGTAAAGTGTTATATCGAAAGAAAACAAAAACTAACATGAAACTAGACAGATCGTCATAAGGCGGGGCTAGACTCATCACATGAAGAACACTTAAAGTGCCTGGTTCTCCGGCTTCCTCCCACCTCCAAAAACATGGGCTCAGGTTAATTGGACGGTCCCAAATTGACCTTAGGAGTGAGTGTGTGTGTGCATGTTTGTCTGTTTCTCTGTGTGGCTCTGCGGCGCACTGGCGTCCCCACCTCACGCCCTAAACCAGCTGGGATAGGCTCCAGCTCCCCACGACACGCCTCAGCTGATTAAGTGGTTGTGACAATGATTGAATGAATGTTAAATGTTGGGAGACTTTTTTCTACATTTATTTAACACAAAGTTCTACTTCGCAATCTTATGAAATTAGGGAAGGCATGTCTTTAATTTTTGTGAAAAGACCCCAGTTAGAGAATTTATGGAATGTAAATTTTATTTATTCATTGTGTCGTAAATTGTCAGCGTCTACCTGAATTAAATTTGTATTTGAAAGTTTAGACCTCAGCAGGGGGGAGGGTCGGCTCGTGGAATCTCTTGTAATTTAAAGTGACCGCCGCTGCTGCATAGCGCGCATCAACCCTCGCAACTTCACATAATCTTGGATTTTTGGTAGACAGTCACCTGATACTGTACGTGCATTCTATTGGCTGATCCGGAAGTGCGCTATGTTCCCTCAGTCTCGCACTTTCGTGAGACACAAAATTACTTTGAACAGTCGATAAGAGTGTGGGAAAAGGCAATACAGGTAGAAGGTGGATTAATATTAGTATGGGCAGGGTTTATAAACGTTTAATTTACCGTAAATAATTAGATAAATGGTTTGTCGCTCTATTGCGGAATTCGTTAATTGCATGTGGTTCCTGGAATGCATTAACCACGAGGAACGAGGATGCATTTTATTACTGCAGTGTCAGTAAACTGATTTAAATGTTACTCAATTACATGTAAAATAAATGGAACTACTCCTTAATATTAAATAACACTGAATATATTGCTTATTCAAGTTACAGACATTACAGTAAGCTGATTTGCATTCATCGTGTGAGCCTTGGTGCTAATTCGCAGGTTGGTTTACCTTTAAATCATGATCAGAAACTGTAATAGGGGTCACAAACCACCGTGATTGCATTTAGTAGAAGCGTCTCTGCTGATTGTTCACTGATGATATCATCATCCTTACTCATGTTTACTTCATGTTGTCATCTGTTTGTTTGTTTCTCTACATAAACTCTTCTGGGTCCACTGAATTAGTCAGCGGTAGCCTGTCCAGAAATAAAGGAGGGTATAGTTGTCTCATTTTTGTGAATTCCTCAACACATAATAAGTTTATGGAGTCAAGTACAATTTAATTGGCTGTGATTCCTTAATACAGAAAAGCATTCATATTTGAATGTTAGCTCTATATTTTTAAAAAGTGAAATTGGATGCACTAACATTTGTTTTCTAGGTGGATACTCCTATTTTCCATGAATATTTTAACCAGATAATAGTTGTTTATGTCCTTCATGATACGTCTCCAATTGATCTGAGGCTTTTGTTGTGAGTTTTAATGGCGTCCATGGAGGTTTTATGCTCTCTGAATACTTTGTAGTTGTCCCAGTTCCAGTCGATTCTTCATTGATTGGTCAGAGTCATTAAAGCCACTGTTAATATATAGAAGTATTTACTAGTGCCGCTTTAAATACTACACCGTTCTAAAATTGCTGCTATGCATCACTTTTCTCTGGGTGTTCTCTATTCATGAGTTATGAAAAGGGTTTCTAAAACTGGTGAAGCGATACCAGTCGAGCCACATTATGATTTCAATAGTCCAAGGACAGCAGCTTCAAATTAATTCAGACACTCAGCGAGATGTTCCTTCTGCAACATGAGCTTTGATATTATTTAAGAAAATTTAAATGATCTCTTTATTTTTACCAACATGCATGTGTTTTCTGTTCCCCTCCACAATAAAATGCACACTGACAAGTTGCCAGCTATCCTTGTGAATGCATACCTCTGACAGCTCTTCTGATAATAATGACACAGACACGTTGTGTATCGGGGCTGTCAGGGGAAGCCAGCTGAGGAACATTCCACATGCACAGGGATTGTTGATGGACACACGTGTGTGCAAGGAAAAGAAACAGCCTCTGGCTATACACAACACACAGCAGGCCGTTGACCTTCAAAACAACACAACAGTCGCCATGTCAACGCAGAGGTGTGTGCTTTGTGTCCTGTGTGTGCATTTGTGTGACGTCATTTAAATATATTGTCATTGGGATGTCCAGGTTTTGCCGATGCTGCAGGGTGGAAAAAAAAAATCCAGCCATGTCCAGAGCTTTCAAAACCATCAGACCCAATCAGTCAAGGACTCCCGTAGCTATGGAGACAAATTCATCTATTACTTATAAATGGAAAATAAGAAGATGCATGTTCCAATCCTGACTCCAGAACCTTTTGAAGATGTTAAACCAGGGTTGTCAAACTCATTTTCACTGAGGGCCACATTTATTTTACATTTATTAATGTACATAAATGTCACTCCATTACATGTAAAATAAATGTAACTACTCCTTAATATTAAATAACACCAATTTTAATACTTAATCAAGCTACAGACATTAGAGTTGCACAGAAAAAATATATATGCTTGTTGCTCTGTTATACACTGCCTGGCCAATAAAAAAGTTGTCGTCAAAAAAGTCACACCCACTCATATTTTTTTGGACTGCATTTAGCTTTTATTACAGCATGCATCAACTGGGATATTGTTTTGATGAGTTAATGCAATATCACAAGAGTTATTTCCTTCCAGTGATGCAATATTTTTTTCATATTTTTCATCAAGATCTTGCATTTACGATGTTGGGGTCTGACCACTGAGTAAAGCCATCTCCAGCACTCATTGACATTCTTCTTTCAAAGAATTTCAACGAGTTTAAGGTCTGGACTCTGTGGTGGCCAATCCATGTATGAAAATGATGTCTCATGCTCCCTGAACCTCTCCCTCACAATTTAGACCAATGAATCCTGACATTGTCATCTTGGAATATGCCCGTGCCTTTGGAGAAGAAATAATTCATTGATGAAATAACCTGGTCATTCAGTATATTCAGGTAATCAGCTGGTCTCATTCTTTGAACACACACTGTTGCTGAACCCAGACCTGACCTGAACAGGCATATTCCAAGATGACAATGTCGGGATTCATTGGGCTAAAATTGTGAGGGAGGGGTTCAGGGAGCATGAGACATCATTTTCATACATGGATTGGCCACCACAGAGTCCAGACCTTAAACTTGTTGAAATTCTTTGAAAGATGAATCTCAATGAGTGCTGGAGATGACTTTACTCAGTGGTCAGACCCCATCATCATAAATGCAAGATCTTGATGAAAAATGTGAAAAAAATATTGCATCACTGGATGGAAATAACTCTTGTGATATTGCATTAACTCATCAAAACAATAATGCATGCTGTAATCAAAGCTAAATGCAGTCCAATAAAATATGAACGGGTGTGACTTTTTTGACGGCGACACTTTTTTTTTTTGGCCAGGCAGTGTATTTGTTAGGCTATGAAACCCACATCAAACTATCCAAGTGAATAAAGAAAATTAACATCAAACACAAGTTAGAACATTGGCTTTGTTCAAAACGTTTTGTAAAAGTTAAAATGGGCTCAGTTACTGCATTGTGGGAAATGTAATTTTTGTCAAATCATACTTTTGACCTATTTATTTTTAGACATTCTGACCTTTTATGCTCTCGGGGGCCACATAAAATAATATGGCGGGCCACATTTGGCAAATGCATCTAAAACTAAAAGAATATAAATAAACTGATTATTATTGCCGTACAGATGCATGCATGATGATTGGCTGCTCTCCTCTGGGTCATGTTCCCCTCACTAGCGAATGAAGTCCGTATGCAACCACAGCACGTTCCTTTAAAGCCTTGATTGTCAGTGATGAGTTGTCAGCCGGTTGTGTTTTTGCAGTACGATTTGATCACAGTATTTACTCTTGATTCTTCACAAGTGAGTTTGTGTTATTTGTTTGTATTATTTATTGTCTGGCTGTGATTCGCTTTAACTTTTGTTCCCTGCTCGTGTTCCATTGTCATTTTTCATATAATTAAATTCTTATCAAAGACAGATTTAAGACATTTATTTTATCTAACTTTAATTGGTCTCTATTTCTTTTTTTTAGACCCTTGAAAATAACTTTAAAGTGTCGGCGTCTGGTTGACTCGTCTGGGTCGGAGTTAAGTGTTTATGTGTAAAAGCTTTTGTCATGTTCTCCTGTCTTTATCTGGATATTGTTAAAAGTGTGTGTATGTGATTTCAAAGATGCACATAGATCAAGCCACATTTGAATGTGGGTTTTCGGGTCATGATATCCAGCTTCACACAGGCCGACAAACTCGTGCTGCGTTTCGGAGCAGGTGGAAAAACTGGGACATCTGAGTTTTCGCCTACTTTTCTAAACAGAGTTGATGATGAACGTGTTTGGACAAATTAGCTACTACTAGGTGTGTCCTCTACCTGGAACATAGTGGATGCTACAGTCAAGCTTAGTTAAGGTAACTATTGTGATTATCGTTATGCCCTCTGTGTCACTTTCTTCATTGAGCGTTTGTCACAGTAGTGGTTATCCAAGGTGTTTTAATGACACTCTCTCTCTTTCCTCCCGTTGCAATGAGGGCTGATGTCTTTGACAAAGAAAAGAAAGAAAACTCACAATAAACAAACTTTCAATAATAACAAGTGGGTTCAGTGTTTGTTAATTACTAAGTTTAAAGTCATTTTAATTTACCGGTTGTTGCATCTCTGCCAGGGAGAGGTGTTTTTTTGGTCAAAAAGTTTTGACAAATGAAATCTGATTGTGAGTCTATCTGGGAACGGCTCACAAACACGGACGTGTTTACCAAAATTTAATTTTCTTATCTTTATACAACATGCCCCGTATCGTGCAGCATCATGTCATCACCAGACGGGAGGCACAAGATGCATTAAGGTCAACATTTGATTGTTCTTACCAAACAGGCAGGAGCCTTCAAATGTAAAAATCTCCCGAGGGCAAAGAGCCGACGCTTCTCAGGTCATCTCCATGATGAGGAATATATTCACACATTCTCAGAAGGCACAGATTCAAGCAGTCTTGTGTGATTATAAAGGTAAGCCGCTATTAACCCTAAACAGCAGCAGGGCCATCGTTTCAAATTAAAGGTCCGCCCAGCAACAGCACGCACACGTCGGGACTAATGTCGACATCAAAGTAGTTCTCACAAGCTCTCAGTGCTGGAGATACCAGTGTGTGACGCTGAACCGGGAGAGACACAGGTGACTAACGAAACACTACAACCACACTTGATTATCATGTACATGTGCAACAGGCATGTAACCAGGAAGGAGGAGGATGAAGAAGCAGAGTCAGACATCCCTAACGACGGGTTCCTGCCTTGAATAACGAAGCCTGGAAGGTTTCATCCTCCAGCGGGATACAAACGCTCAGTGATAACACAATGACCTCAAAACAAAACAGAAGACGTCACAACATTCAAAATAACATTTTTTTCCTTTCTTTTACCTCTTTCGACTAGATAACCTAATTTATCAATGTCTCCGGTAACCTTTAGCTGACAAATACAGTTCATGTGTTTTCTGATCTTCCTCTATTGTGGCTAAAGTTTTAGATAAAGGTAGCTGGCTTGTTTTTTCTGATTCATAAAAACGGGATTTAACTGAGTAATCACAATCCTGACAGGTAAGTCATATTTTTAATTGCATCTCAACCGACCCACCCTCCAAACAGGAGGACTCAGCGTCCCAACAAAAGGATATCCCATGTCCTGCATTGGTGATGATGCATACATGACTACTGGTGGCTGCTGAAAGCCCCAAAACAATGTCTTCATCTTCATTTCCTGTGTATGTGGGGGTCACCAGAGAGTGTGAGTGTTTGTGGGTTCTTACTGTAGATAAATTCCCCGTTGCAATTTCTTTGTGCTCCTGTCGCAAAAGCTGGTAGAAGAAAATCGCCTCGAATCCCACCCCGACCCCCCTGTGCCAACAAACCCCTCCCCCAAATCCTTTCTAATTCTAGCTGGCATCGCTTCATTTCCCCGCCTCTCTTTCTCTATCACTGCCTCTTTAATGTAATTATTCAATGGTGAACTCAGGAAACCCAGACACTTATTGGGTTGCAAGGACGAAGGAAGTTCACATGCCCACTCAAAACCACACACACACACACACACACACACACACACACACACACACACACACACACACACACACACACACACACGCACGCACGCACACACACACACACACACACACACACACACACACACACACACAGGCAGGTAAAGGACATACTATATATATACACAGTATATATATACATACGTGGCTGACACATGACCACCTGCTGCTGATGTCGCTGCTGCACCATCTAACCACATCCAACAAACTCCGCCCCTTCACTCCCAGACTCCCTATAGACAACATGGAGGGGTGTGAGTGAGCATGATGTGAGTTATCATTTTCAATTTCTCTCCTCCTCATCTCATGTCAATCATCTCTCTGTGCCCTGCCCTATTAGAGGCTATTACATTATGGCCAATTTCCTATTTGATCTCCCTGTCTTCAAGGAGGAGTTCATGGTGATCACTGCGTCTGCTCCTGAGATTCATCTGGCAGGCCTCAGGAAGCACTTAGTGAAATGAAGAGAGCGCTGCTCTTCAATCAGTAAATATGATAACTACCGATGCATTAAACTTTAACCCCGCGGCTTCCATTAAGGTTGATCTTCTGACTCAATATGAAACACACTGACCAAAACACAACAGGGATGAGGTCTCTGATGTCATATATTTTTGTATTTTACATTTAATTTCTGCCTAAATGTCACTGTAATAGTGCCTGTAATTCAGTCACACTGCAACTTGGGTCTTCATCCTTGCCCAGTGTGTATTTATGGCAACAGGAGGGTGTGTGTGGGGGAGTGAATGCTAATGACAGTGTGGCTTATTGATGTGTGTTTTTAACTGCATAACAATTGAGGTGTATTCACTTAGGAATAAAATCCATCAGGCTTTGTCAGTACTGTATAAAAGTCCCAGACTTAGCCGATAGAGAGGGCCCCACAATTCAAATTCCTGGGGGTCCACATATCAGACGATTTCACCTGGAGCCACGACACCACCAGTCGGATTAGAAAGGCTCAGAAGTGCATGAAAGGGAACTGCCTCCCAAAGTGCTTATGAACTTCTGCTGCTGGCGCTATAGAGAGCACCCTCACCCTGGGCTGCACAATCTGGTCCAGCAGCTGCATTGAGAGCAGAGGAAGGTCATGAAAACAGACCAGCAGATTGTTGGTTCCCCCCTTTTCCACCCCTCAAGGACATTTACTTGACTTGTCTCCTCAAGCGGGCCTCCCGGATCGTGATGGACCCCCTCACCTCCTGGAAGTTACCTGAAAAGTTCTCAGTTAAGAGCTGTTTATCCGAATAGGATGCATTTGATGAATGTTTGACAATTCTGTTAACTCTAAAGGTTTTAATACGTTTTAATGCATTCATTACTACCAGGATAAAACCAGAACCCATAATTTTTGTTTAGTTTATGTCGTTGTTGTTGTTGTTTATTTAGTTCTTAATAATTCTTCACAATTCACTTTGAGGTCTGTGGGGAGTTATTTCTACCCCTGGATGGAGACAGACCCAGTCTGACAGCAGTTCCTGCAAAAGGTCACTTCAACAGACGAATCCATACTTAACATTTCAGGACAAAAGAAATGGAAGCTGAAATGTAAAGGGGAGGAAATGTGTACACTCATCTGTTCTTCCTGTACAGAGAGAGGAGGGAGAGAGTACGGGACTGTCACAGACACACCCATAATACAAATTGAATTCTGAGGAGGGAACGTGAGCTGAATCTGTCTGTGCTTACTCTACAGGAAGGTGACCATTTGGTCACAGGACAATTGAAGCATGATGGTCAACAGTGTAATGACCTCACCTGCCTCAGAATTGCATTATAGTCTGTAACACTGCCAAAACAGAGGAGTGCTTGGCATTCGCAGCGGTGACTTTTTCATCTCTGATTAGATTACCGAGTTGACATATGTGCTCTGGATTGACTTTGAATGCATTTCTTGACCTTGGCGAGCAATCGCTTCAGTGCTTTGTTGTTAAAACAAATCCACGGTAAGTCAGCTGCCTTCCAAAGACATTGACGAAAACAGAAATGAAGGTTTAGATTGAACGTCTGCAGGTTGAGCTCTAGAAGAGACTAGAACATCTGTGTTGTGTGCGTTGAAGCAAAAGGATCAGTTAAAGATCACGGCCAAATTTAGAGCCTTGCAAGCTTTTTTCTTTAAAGATACAAGATGGAAATAAAATGTCTTGACAATTTATAAAAGTTTATGTTTGTATCCACCAAAGCCACTGCTGCTACGTGTCCAGTTTACTATGATCAAGCAGAAGATGGCCCCTGAGGGTCCAAACGTGTGTGAATTCTGATGCCTCTGCGGACCTGCTGTGTTTATCTACCTGCACATCTTTGCAAACCCAACTGTGCAGCAGGAGAGGCTTGACATTCCTCAAGCATGTGTCCGCCGCTAAAGTCAGGCTGCTCTTGTTAGGAGGAAGAATGGCACCGACCAGCTGAGACAAGGTTGAGCAGTGACAGCTTGGACCATTCTTAAATGTGCAACACACACACACACGCACACAGACACACACAAACACACACGCACACAAACACACACGCACACACTCACAAACCGTTACGGCCCATTGCCCAGCTTTTAGAGGAGGAGTCTGGCAGGTATTGATTCACAACCTGTAATCCAGCGTGAGGCGAGTGCCAGGGAGAAGAATCACGTACTTCAATCTGTCGTCGCCTCCCCCCTCCATGATGCATGCTGGGACGATGACGTTCCTGGAACACATTTAACACAAACATTAGTGCAAGTTCAAAAACACATTAGCTTGCTAACTCGTTTGAATAGATCCATCGGAATAATACAGGGTTGCCTGGAAACACATTCCTGGTAGATCACTTCATAGAAGAACCCTGTTGTTTGGATTATTTGTTGTGGTGATAACATTCCAGAGTTGCACAATATTTTGTTAGAATTTTACAAATTATTAGATTTTGGCATATTTTATCCAAATGTCAAAGACAAAACACATAAATGTCAGATATAAGCAGCCACATTGTTCAAAAGGGCCTGTTATACAAGACAGTAATTTAATTAGATATTCCCAGAGTGGTGTCCAACATGATGTGGGCTCATCATATCGCCTGTTGGTCCCACTCAATCATTTGGATTTTATTTTATTGTCTGGCCGGTGCTTTAAAACAATGGCATGTTGCCAGGCTGCACTGGTTTCGCATCTGAATCGTTACTTAGCCTGAAACGAATTCTTTCCTCACCTCCAGAGGTCTGTTTGGAACCGTTATGAAGATTTCATCACCAGGGGAAGGACAAGTCAGCCCTCAGGAAACATTTAGAGTAAATCTGTGTATGCAAGGAATTTTATCCTCTGAACAGACTCCAGAAAGTCAATGGTAATGTCCGTGTGTCTATGGTAACCTCTTTAACATTTACTTAACGGGGCTGACTGGCAGCAGCTTTGGTTTAGTGAGAGCCAATAAACTTTTGACACATCATTGTGTGAACTTAAATGGTCAGAATGTTAATTTAAAGCATCACATAAGAAACACAAATCCAACAGTTCTTCAATGAATCCTCGCAATAATCACATTATGTTTGGCTAAACATTTCTGCTGTGGGATTTTTGTCCTCGACGGCAGCAGGCGGTGGTAAAAGTTCATCCAAACACGCTGAGAGGCTGAGCTGGTCTAAGTGAAACTTTAATTTCACCGATACTTCGCAGCAGCTATTGGTTTGGGCCGATGCTGCAGGGATTTCCGCCGCTTTGCAGATGTAATTGCTTTGTGACTCAGAATCCCCTATGGAATGGAGAATAATAGAGAAGAATATAAATGCAAATACTAACAATATATTGAGGTAAAAAAGCTGCAACTAAATTGCGTTGCGATTCATACAAATGTTAAAAACAAGCCTGTGGACGTTGCACACAGTATTTTCACATCTTAGTTTAAAGTTTCATCCAAGCTGATATCAAACAGATGGGTTCTACTAAGATTAGCTGTATATATATAGAACTGGATTTCCACATGTTGGGAAAGGATTGTACAGTATGTATAGCATGAATGCGAACGTCAATCGTTAACTGTTTTATTTCGAATCTTCTCTTAGAGTTGCTACTCGTCAGACGATCCTAATCAGGCTTTCAAATGTTAACCGCTATCTAAATATTGATTGATCATGTCTTTAATTTGTGTCCCTTTAAAGGCTTTTTACTCTCAAACTTACAGCCTTAAAACCAATCAGTCACATATTTAGTGTGTAAGAGCTTCCAGCGTGTGTGAGTGTTTGTGTTATCCAACATAATCCTAATGACTAGAATAGCAAGAAAGGGTGTGAGAGTCCTTCATCCCAGTGGACAGTACTTGAACCAGTAACGTGTAATCTCTTCCCTTGGGTTGTTCTTTAGATTTTCTTTTAGCTTTCATCTACAATGGATTAAAAGAAGCCGGGGTCAAACAGACGCACAGCATGAGGAAAAGAAGCGCCCCACCCCCACACCCCCATCACTGTTTTCCTTCCAGTAGGTTAGACCCAGCTTCTTTCACCATCATGAATTAACTTTTCCTCTCTCTTCAACTTCCTCCTTGACTTCCTTATTCCTATTGCTGCCATTTCCTTTCCAGTTTCGTTCACAGCTTTATTGTTTTCATCTCTTCTCCATCACTCGCAGCTCTTTTTCATATTCAATTTCCCCTTTCTTCTCTTTTTCCACCATCTTTTTTTCTAAGATGTTGATAGGATTAAATGTCGCCTTAGAATCAGAATGACTCCCTCACCTTCATCGATCGTCTACACCAATTTGGTAAATGCAAGAAAAACCATGGTTATATTAAATGTGTCCAAGTGTAATAGCTAGAAATTTAGATTTCTTTATTCTTTAATAGTGGAAAATATGCCACGTTTAGAGAAATCACTCAGTTTTTTTACCTCTGACAAAAATACCCTTGAAAACACTCAGGATTTTTTTCTCTTAATAAGCCATCGTCCACTTGTTTGATCCCAGTCTTTTCTGCTTGGTTTCTTCAGCTACTGTTCGCTGCTTTCTGCCAGAAAAGTTCATTATTTCCCCATCTGGTGCTTTAAGTGTTTCACAGAGGGAATCACAGGCAGGGAAGAAGCTTCAGAACTCATAAATTAGACTAAATTATGAGTCAAAGCCTATGAATCGAAGAGTCATGTTCCCTGGAAAAACATAATCACAACTAATTCGAACAGGATCATATTATTCACCCAAGCTTCAGCAGAAAAAATGAAGTGATAACAAATCAAGAGGACTCTCATCCATCTCTGGGATGCTTTTAAAGCTTTGATCAAAAGGGGCGTTTTCCTGAGTGTCTGAGCATCTCACGCTTCCTCCCATCATTGCAGCAAGAATTAGACATCATCTTGAGAATCAGTCCGAATATAATGACATTACATTTGAACACTTAAACCAGATTCTCTGCAGACTTCCATGATAATGTCCACTAATTACTACATTACATTACATCACCACCACCCCCCTATGAATTTCCAAGCACAATCTCACACTCTCCCTTGCTGGTTAATGTGGCAAATATCTTAAGAAAAGCCATAACAGAAAACGGTTGCGTCCAATTGTAATGTAACCATGGCAACAGGCACCTGCCAATATCTTATTTTGCCAGCGGTGAGAAGTATAATAAAAAAGAAGAATATACTGTATGTGACAACGGTTTGAATCAGATGGAGATTTCACTGTAAATAAAGTATTTGCAGAGAGGATGCAGATAGAAAATCCATCATCGTATCTCTACAACCTCACAGGGTTCTCGCTTTTCACTTCCTGTGTTAACTTTGAGTGAGTCAAACACACAGAAAAAGCAAAGGATTGGATTCTTCAACCCCCGAAAAAAGTCGACATTTCAACACAACTGGAGAAGCAGTTTAGAGGAATGTCGGATTTATGTGAAAACAGCCGAGTCCTGTTCTTTAAACTGTGAATCTCACATACCATAACAGGGTAGTCTCATGGGGGCGGGGTGGGGGGGGGGTGGGGGGTTCTGATAAATCATTCAGCAATAGTGGTCCTGCCAAAGAAATGAGCTGGCATGTGTGAATGTGAAAGAGTTGATGGAAGAGACGTGGATCTGCAGAGAGGATTTAAATATTGATCTGTCTGCTCCGTGTTATCTGCTGTGACACTGGACGTTACTACAGGATGCAGCGCCGGGAATTGAACTGACAACCTGCTTAGAATAAGGACATCATTTATTATTATGTTCAGAAGAAATTAAAAGAGTGGAAAAAAATATTTTGTGAAGTGTTTGTGTTAAAAAAAGAACACCTGTGTGTCACTTTTTAATAAAAGAAGAGTAGAAGAGACTTTAAATTTTTATATTTACGTTTTGTTTTTTGTTTTTTTTGCGGGGATGATGCTAAACAAGACTGAAGCAGATGTCAGATATGCTGCATGTGGGGTTTAGTCCTGAAATTAACAGCTACCAGGAGTTTTTCTTACACTCCAGAAAACTGAGGTATCTATGTTTAAAAAAAAAAAAAAAAAAATTAAAAAAAAAAACCCCACAAGAACAGAGAAGATTTTAAACATGTGGAGGTTTGGTGGTGAGTAACAAAATTCCTCCTGCCATATTTGGTGATCTAGACATGACTTGGCAGCTGCTGTAGTGGAATTGTGTACAGAACATTTAGGATGAGCAGGTTTTATTCATTACACACCAGCTATGAAATAAAGATGTATGCAGGGCTATCAACATGTGACTCCTATAACAGCGGTGTAAGTGAACACTTTCACTTTAAATTGAGACTAAATAAAGACAAATCTGTGCAGATAAGCGGATTTGTGCAGCTAGCCGCATGAGTGATTCTTCATTGTCATGCTGGGTGAATTGAAATGAGAACATCAATGATAATCTCCTTCAGAGCGACGTTTGAGGACGAAAACACCCTTGTTCACTTCATGCATGTGCCCAACCCCGGCGGCAGTGAAGCCTGGAAACCTAATTAATCGCTGATGGCTGTCGCTGGTTTGGTATGCGTCGCCTCGCAGGACAACTGTTGTGCTCCGTTGGAGATTTGCGAGCAGTCAGGGAAAGCCAGCCCTCAAGTTCTCTGACACTCTAACACAATTCTCCTGCTTCACTGCACCGAGCGCACTGCAAAAAAAGATGCAACAAATAAACATACATGAGCCATGGAGAACCTACCTTTAATTCAATACCAACTGCAACCAAACCTCAAATAATTATAGTACGTAAGCAGATTTTAAAAATTACACAAAATGTGAGAGAGGTGTCGCCAGTCTGATCCCGTAACTAAATATTGACTCAAAGATCTCCTGCAGTGCACACATCTCCACAGACCTTCTATCTCTGTTGATCTTCATTCCAGTGAATTTACACCCTGTGGAGCAGGACAGGGAGAAATTATCCGATAGAGGAAAAAAAAGAAGAAAGTTTGCGACCGTCGGCAGTAGTCCAGTAGTTTGGCTTCAAAGTCCTGCAAAGAGCCTATAAAAAAGCAAATATATGCTGATTCAGTCTGGGACAGTCGGGCTGTTGTTGCACCGTTTGACATTTGGCCTGTTTCTAAATCATCTTAACGATGAATGAAATTTCCCCGGCCTTTAAACATTCATGATAGAAAGGGCAAGATAGTCATTAATGGATAGGAACAAAACTACACCTCCTTCATGTGTTTTATTCTCTTTTATTCTGGTATTCACTGTATATCCTTCGAATACATGCACACGTGTGAGGAGCGTTGTGGGGCATTTATGACGGTGGTGTCATTAATGTGACCGGTATTTTCTTGTGGATCATTGTGGAGACAGTAAAAGGACACAGAATGCAAATCCTTGTTGTACTTTTGAGGTCAGAGGAGTCTTTTGAACAATACTCATGTGTATTCCACTGCTTATTAATAATGTAAGGCACTGTTCTCAGAGGAAAAGATTTCTGCTGTTAAAGACAAGATGGCTGAATTCAAGAGCTCTGTGTGCTTCAAACAAAGTCGTTCACAGGAAAAACACATTTGTACCGTTCTGAATGGCCGCCTTTCAAGCCCGCAGTCATGAAGATAGAGGAGCTGCGTGAGAGCAGATGAAATCCCGTCTACCCTCTCACTCCTGAAAACCAGGCAGTCGCTGCACAAAGTCAGTCGTTTTGTCGTTCACGCTTTTGTACTTTTGTGACATTAGAAAGGCCCGATGGTGTCAAATCTAACTTCTGGAAGGTGAAGGGGGTAGACGAGCGCTACTTCCGAAGATTACTGATATAAGTGGAAAGAGGGGGCAGCTTCAGGAAGAAGAGAGGTGAGAGCTGGTCTGTGTCTCCAGATGAGGAAGAATCCTCCATGCAGAGATTAACATGTGAGACGGTCCATTAAAACCCTGCTGGAGGTCCAGTTTGTGATTGGTCATCCCCAAATTGAAGAAACAAAAACATTTTAATCTAAAGGCTGCTTTTCTTGATTCCCTGAAGGTTGAAAATGACGCTAAAAATATTTTCTGTGCTGCTGAAGTGTTGCTGATTTTCATAACAGCTGTCCACATGTCACCCTGGAAGATGTAACTCCAAATCTAGGTCAGTCTTTGGAACGGAAACAGTACCAACCAACAGCACCACACACACTAGACTGCTATCAGATAGAATACACATGCCCAAGTAGACCAGTTTCCCCATTATGTCGTTTCTCCTGAAGTCCCATAATAGCTTGTCCCCATAATAAGACTCCTAGAACATGGAATCACATTGGTATGATTACTAGAGTGATGCTTATGCTGCATTAGATGTAACTAGTCTCAGCTACACTGAGATCAGTTCCAGTCAGTATTTTGGATCACCTGACCAGGAATATTACTCATTATTCTATCATTTTTGTCCAGATATTGTAACATTAGCCATGAAATTAGAAGTACAAATCATGTAATTGCCTCTCCAGTGCAAAATAATCCTTAATAATTAACTGGATGCTTCCTAATTTCATACCTTTTTTTGTACTCCTGCTAACAAAGAAACAAATAAACATACAAACAAAGTGATGCCAGCTAAAACAAATCCCCCAGGCAGAGGAGGTAGTTAGGGCTTTCTGTCATAATAGCATCCTCACCCTCCTCCTCTTCCTCCTCCTCTGCCTCCCCTGGTCTGTGTCGGTGATTGTTAGAGCCATTCACGCCTCACTTCTCCACAGAAGTCCTCACCGGTACCTCGACAGGGCGCACCTGTTCCCCGTCACCTTGTCTTGTCAGGGAACCTTACCTCGCCTTGTTGCTCCCCATTGCCTCATTAGCCTCTCTGTATATGGTCAGCATTTTTCATCCCATCATTGGTCGATCGCCTTTGGGTAAGCATTACAGCTATGCTTCTTCACTTTGCCCTTTTCTCCGTCTGCTGTAGCTGACAAGCTGCTGATATGACACTTTTACTTCAGTTCTTGTTTTTTGTCATTTATCAGTCCTCAATAATGAGGAATGTCTGGTGTTCTATTCATTTTCATGCCGTCCAGGTTTAAATTAGTCCCTGTTGGATGTGGAATAGAATCCAGCAACTTAATTCGCATCAGTAATTACAAGGCTAATGGGGTCTGTGCCGTTTCAAGTGGAATCATTTCAAGCCTCCACATTATTCATCAAGTAGAGGAACTGAACATATGTCAAGGAGGGAATGAAACGCGACTCAAGTTCTTATTAATCATATCACAAAATCAATTACAGTCAAGCAGGTGATCTGGAAACACCGGCACAATTCACTCAGCAAACCCGATTTGTGTCAAACCCAGTAACTCATAGCTCCAGAAGAAAACACACACTTCATCACACTCAAAACTTTTTTGAATTTTTTCAAGATACCTCTGCTCATCTTAAAGGGAAACAAGCAAGTTTTTTCAGTAGTGCTCATTAGCCTATTCCCCTATTGGTAAAACTGTCTGAGAATTTATATCCTCTGCAAGGTGTAAAAAAGCTTGCCTGTTGCCATGACAATGCCTGAACAGAAGGCAAAAGTATGCATCAGTTTGACTCTAGTGCCATCTTATGGATGTAATTCATGCCAAAACACATTATGAGGATGTCCTTTAAAAAAGGGTAAAGAGTGACAGGGGGAAACAAAATTTCTTTGATGGTTTAAACAAAAAAATTAATTTGCGGCAAATGAATTCGCAAATGAAATCTTTTTCATGACATTTTGGAATAGAAAGATGAAAGTAATCCCTGTAGGGAGAAGGACAAGGACGTCCAAGAGATGACATGGAAAGAGAGGAAAATTGTCAGTGACACACACACACACACACGCACACACACACACAGAGTCTTTTTCTCTCTCTTCCATGACACCTCAGGTTACTTTACCTTTCAGCCAAAATGCATTGAAGCTCATGAGAGTATTTATGAAACCTTCTTTCAGAAGCTCCGGTTTGTTCACAGGCATCTCTTGAAAGAGATCCACATCCCAGAGAGACTTCCTGTTTAAAAATAAATGATTTATTATAGTAAGTCATCTGTCCACTTCTCCATCTTTGCCCATTGTGGAAATTGGTCATTTTCAGGACATCAATTTAGTTTAATGAATAAAGATCATTTTTGATCACTTTACTGTTAATTGATTTTATTTGTCCAGTAGAAGTACTGTGTAATGAAAGTGGATCAGGTCGGCTTTAAAGCGAACTTCTTTTTTAGTCACAGGAACAGTTAAAAACAGACAAAAACCAGTCACTTGATATCAATGATAAAAATTTAATTTAAAAACATTTATGAAGTCTATCCATCCATAATATTTTTACAAAAATTTTTTTACACAATATCAACCAAATAACATGTTATTAATAAAAAGCATTAAAAAGATGACTAAAAATTCCTCACTGTTTATCATTATTATTTACACAGTATGTACCAAATAATCTGCAATTCATAAAAATTAAAAAGATTATTAAAAATGTATCACTCCTCAAAATTACAAGAACAATCCCATAATGCATCCATAAAAATCTACTTGATCTACTGCTAGATCTCTATCTAGTGTAGTTATGGATGTGGTATCCTGGAGGAACAGTGCGAGGTTGACGAAGTCGGACGGTTCCCAGGGGGCGAATGACTGCAAGAGGAAAAAAGAAGAAAGAACCTTTAATGATCCCCCTGGGGCAAATATTTTTCTGCTCTTTACTCTATTCACACTCTTACACTCAACAAAAATATGAACGCAACACTTTTGTTTTTGCTCCCATTTTTCATGAGATGGACTTAAAGGTCTATAATTCATTCCAGATACACAATATTACCATTTCTCTCAATGTTCACAAATCTGTCTAAATGTGTGATAGTGAGAACTTCTGCTCTGCTGAGATAATCCATCCCACCTCACAGGTGTACCACATCAAGATACGATCTGACATAATGATTAGTGCATAGGTGTAGCTTATACTGCCCACAATAAAAGGCCACCGATGCCACAAGCATTGAGGTAGCGTGCAATTGGCATGCTGACAGCAGAAATGTCAACCAGATCTGTTGCTCGTGCACTGAATGTTCATTTCTCCGCCACAAGCCGTCTCCAAAGGCGTTTCAGAGAATATGGCAGTACATCCAACCAGCCTCACAATCGCAGACCACGTGTAACCACACCAGCCCAGGATCTCCACATCCAGCAGATCGTCCGAGACCAGCCACTCAGACAGCTGCAGAAAGAATTGGTTTGCATAACCAAACAATTTCTGCACAAACTGTCAGAAACCGTCTCAGGGAAGCTCAACTGCATGATCGTCGTCCTCATCGGGGTCTTAACCTGACTCCAGATCGTCGCCGTAACAGACTTGAGTTGGCAAATGCTCACATTCGATGGCATCTGGCATGTTGGAGAGGTGTTCTCTTCACAGATGAATCTCAGTTTACATTGTTCTGGGTAGATGGGAGACAGCGTGTGTGGCGTCGTGTGGGTGAGTGTTTTGCTGATATCAATGTTGTGGATCGAGTGGCCCGTGGTGGGGTTATGGTATGGGCAGGCATCTGTTATGGACGAAGAACACAGGTGCATTTATTGATGGCATTTTGAATGCACAGAGATACCGTGATGAGATCCTGAGGCCCATTGTCGTGCCATACATCCATGAACATCACCTCATGTTTCAGCAAGATAATGCACGGCCCCATGTTGCAAGGATCTGCACACAATTCTTGGAAGCTGAAAATATCCCAGTTCTTGCATGGCCAGCATACTCACTGGACATGTCACCCATTGAGCATGTTTGGGTTTGGGATGTGCTTGACCGGGGTATATGACAGCGTGTACCAGTACCCACTAATATCCAGCAACTTCGCACAGCCATTGAAGAGGAGTGGACCAACATTCCACAGGCCACAATTGACAATCTGATAAACTCTATGTGAAGAAGATGTGTTGCACTGCATGAGGCAAATGGTGGTCACACCAGATACTGACTGGTTCTGAGTCCCCAGACCCCCAATAAAGCAAAAAAACCCTGCACATTTCAGGGTGGCCTTTCATTGTGGGCAGCATAAGGTACACCTGTGCACTAATCATGATGTCAGATCAGCATCTTGATGTGCCACACCTGTGAGGTGGGATGGATTATCTCAGCAAAGCAGAAGTGCTCACTATCACACACTCAGACAGATTTGTGAACAATGTTTGAGAGAAATGGTAATATTGTGTATCTGGAATGAATTATAGACCTTTAAGTCCATCTCATGAAAAATGGGAGGAAAAACAAAAGTGTTCCGTTTCTATTTTTGTAGAGTATATATGTGTGTGTGTGTGTGTGTGTGTGTGTGTGTGTGTGTGTGTGTGTGTGTGTGTGTAATCAGTAGTGAGAGGTAGAGTGCGAGCAGCTCCTTCATGGTTCGCCCCAAACAGCAGCTTGTGAGGAGATGGTGTCTTGCTCAAGGGCACCTTGGCAGTGCTCAGGAGGTGAACTGACTCAGCTCCATCAGTTTGTACTTCTGTTGTCTGCCTGGAGTGACTTACCAACACGCTGTGCATCAATCCGCTGGGAGGCGATCAGATGTTGGATGTTGCCATCTTCTGCATCATGTCTGTGTAGGAGGGGTCCATCCATGTGATGAGGGAGCTCAGATGATGTGTATCCAAGTCCTGCAAGAAAAGTCAACACCAAGACTTCATTAGCAGCTATAGAGACCATGACATATGCAGTTTTCATTTATTCAGAAGACTCTGGGCCAAGAGGTGAACCACACATTTGTTTAAGTTCTTCAGAGAATGTGTAACCCAGGTTATTTATAGTAATTCATTTCAATTGCATCATTTTGTAGACGCTCCCTGAGTGGAGGGGGGACGTTCCCTAGAACCAGGAAGAAAAAAAAGCCGGGATGGCTCTGTGGACAGGTGAAGCTGGAGGAATGCATGGAAAGGCACGCAGAGAGAGAGAGCTCTGTGGTATCTATTTTTCACAACAGACACAGTCAAAAAAAAGCGAAGTGAATAACTTCTAAATATATTGTAGCTTCCCATAACGTGGAGGTAGATAACGTGGTGTTCCCAGTGTTACAAGAGAGAGACACACAGCAAAGCCAACTAGCGTTTTTCCTTTTAAGTGTTTTTCATTGATTATCCTGGTGAGTTGGCTGTTGAAATACTGACATTCGTTACATTTGTTTAATGCTACCATGAAAGATAATATGAAGTTAAAAAAAACAGTCAGGATAAATCGTTTTTTTGTGTACTGTTCAGTGTTTTGTATTGTGATGATTATGCTGGTTGTAAATGCAATTTAAGTAAGCACATGTGTGTATATGTTCTGAAAACAAGAGTAAAACGCTAATATGATTGATTTGAGAGGTGTAGGAGAAGACAATGGACTATTAATATTAAAAAAAACAAATCTCTATTGATTGTGATGATTCTGCTGGTGTTGAGACCATATTATAATTTCCTGCACACTCTGGCTGTGCAGGCTGGGTTTTTTTTTTGAGGGAGAACTCTCCCTGATGACCAGGTGGATGATCCTTAACGCCAACCCTGGGAAGACTTCACCCTGTCCAATAGTTGAGCCGTTCAGGAGGACGGTAGGAATAAATTGATAAGAGATTATAAGGTTGATGGTTGATTGAATAATCTTTTTGCATTTTTTCTGCGTACGCTCATTTATTTTATTTTTGCAGCATTTTATTGAGTATATTGTTTATATATTTGAATTGCCTAGTTGAGGCATAAGAAAAAGGTGAAGTACGTTGATAAAACAAAAGAAAGGGGAAAAAAAGGGGAGAAAACTGAACGAAACTGACAAATGTAAATATATTTTTCCTATTATACTTCCACCACGGTGTCTGTGTGTGTATTTTTTGTGTGCTGGAGGTCTTACTGCTCTATACAGAGGTGCTACTACCAATCTCCTTATTGAACCTAGAGATCTTGATTCACAGAGTTCCAGATATTGATGATATTGATAACCTACGGGTAAGCCAGGGTTACAAATGCATATTATTTTTACACGAGTTACTGAATGAACACACATTTCAAGAGGCGGATTTAACATCATTATTTAAATGTGTGGTCAAAAGGTCGTTTTAACCACCACATACAGAAGACAATAGGGAAGAGAGTAAAAATACTGACTTAAATGTAGGATCATCCATCTGGATGTCATGATAGATTTATCATTTATCAAGTAAAGAGGATAAAAATGATTAAAAGGACAAAATGAATTTTATAATTACAAATATTTACATTAAAACTAGTCAATACTAAGTCTGATTCTATTTATCCATCCATCCATTTATTCATAATATATTTTACAAAATTTTTTTCATAGTATGTACCAATAAAAATTATACAGATGACTAAAATTGTATCACTCTTCAAAACTAAATGAACAATCCCATAATGCATCCATAACAATCTAATGAATCTATTTACTTACCCATTATTTGTCCTGGAGGAGCAGCGCTACGTGGAAGTCGTCGGATGGGTCTCATGTTGCGAACGGCTGCAAGAAGAAAAAAGGAAGAAAAACCTTTAATGATTTCCTTGGGGAGATATTTTTCCACTCTTAAGTCTATTCCCACTCTTGTATATACAGTGTGTGCTTGGGTGTGTAAGGTTCCTTGAGCACACACACACACACACACACACACACACACACACACACTCACAAAGGGCCTGTAAGTAGTAGTGAGAGGTAGAACGGAGGGCAGCTCCTTCAGGGTTCGTTCAACGAGCAACTTGTGAAGGGAAGGTGTCTTGCTCAAGGACACCTTGGCAGTGCTCAAGAGGTGAACTGACTCAGCTCCATCAGTTTGTACTCCTGTTGTCTGAGAGGAGGTGACTTACCGGCACGCTGTGCAGCAATCCGCTGGGAGACAGTCAGATGTTGGGTGTGGCCCTCCCCTGCAGCATGCCTGTGGAGGGGGGGTCCATCCACTGGACGGAGTGACGTGTGATGATGGGGCTCGGATGATGTGTCTCTGAGTCCTGCAAGCAAAGCCAACACAAAGACTTCATTAGCAGCCATACAGCCGAGCTAGATGTATTGTGTAGTCAGACTTTTATCTGAGAGGAGGTGACTTACCGGCGACAACGGATTGGGGCCCCTGAGCTGGAGACGGCATGGGACCGAGGGTCTGTGGCCCTGAACTCTGACTACAGTGAAAATGAAAAAGAGTACAATATCAAGTACAATAATAACACACATTAATACATTAATTGAAATAATAAATAATAATTTTCCTCATCATGCTCACTCTATAATTAGTGCAGTGAGAATTAGAGTTCAACTCAAGTCAAAAGCTTGAAACAGCGTGAAACATTTCCTTACACATGCTGGTGGTTCAGTCTGCCAGCAGCCCCTGCAGACACCTCCTGGGTCTCAACCTGAGAGAAAGCAGACCAAATTACTTTACAGTCCCACTAATGTGATGTTCTTTACATCAGAGGAAACAGACTGAACACACAGGTACTGCTCGGACCTGTAGAGTCAACACAGTTATTCTACAACAACGCCTGCAGACCTAAACTCTGCTTCAGATCAGACACGACAGGGAGGGATCGGACTCTGGTTTCCTACCTTCCGGGAGAGGTCGATGTTCATTGCATTAGACCAAGAGATTTGTAGTTGTGGACCCATGGTACCGAAGGAGTTCCATCCATCCAGAAGACGCTGGGCTGAGAGAAGAAACACACAGACAACACATCTGTTGAAGTTCTTCACTGAGAGAACACACATTTCAGGAGGTGGATTTAATGTCATTATTTAAATGTGCAGTCAAACGGTCGTAACCGCCACGTACAGAAGACGACGAGAAAGAGTAAAATGTTGACTTAAATGCAGCATCATCCATCTGTATTACATAGTGGACAAATTTAACGTCAACGAGAACCAATGCAGTCACTGTCTGCAACATCCCGTCTGAAGACAAAATTTTACCCCGACTTACCAATAAGTCAAAGATCAAAGCTAGTGCTCTGACCTACTTTGATAGATCAAAGAACTAGCTTTGATCTGTGGTCTTACTCACACTGGCCTTCTCCCTCATCTTTCTATCTTATCAAGTTCCTGAGTGTACAAAAGTTAAAAAATTGACCTTGACCTGGTTTTCTCAAGGTCAATGTCATCATCTCATTTTCATCCCCTTTGCTGCCCGAGTAATGTGTTTCTTGTTTCATCTTTCTGTCTGCAACGGATGCGAAGATATTTGGTGGACTAACTGACGGGCGGACCAACACTGACAATCACAATACAATACATCACCCCGAGATGTAATCACTCTGATCAATACTGTATACGTACCGTCAGCTGCACGGTGGAAGCTCACATAGGCGCAGCCGAGGGAACGACCGGAGATGCGGTCCCGGCAGATGGACACAGACCGGACGGATCCCATCTTGCTGAAAATATGGAAAAGCAACTCCTCGGTTACGTCTCGTCGGAGCTTCTGGACGTACAAGAAGGGGAAAAAGTTGGCCGGTGTTCCGGTGATCATCGTTAAATAGCTTGTAGTGCAGAGGTCGATAAAACGAACAACGGGTAAAAAAATTTTTAAAAAAGGGTTCGTCCAAGCCAATACAACACGCACACCGAGCGATCACCAAATGCGCGAATATTCAGTTGACGTTGGGTTTATAAAGCCTCGTACTGTGCTTCTGATGAAGCGTGTGGGCGTGACTCTGTTGCCATGGAGCTACAACTGCCAAGTGAAATCAACGGAAATTACCGTGCGTTCAAGCGTGGATTTCTTTTGCAGACTTTCAAACAGAAAACTTCCATTAATTTTTTTTTTCCTACACAATGTCGAAACAGTTTTTATTTTTTTATTTTAATATATTAAAAAATATATATGTGTTATTTTGGGGACTGTAACTGGTTTGACCTCTTACGTCTGCGGTTGGCGGACTTCCGCTGTTTGTAGGGTTAAAACAAGAAGACGGACAATAAAAAGAGGACAAAGACAAAAATGGAGACGCTGGTTAATGTTCTGTTATCAGTAGAATCATTACTGTGTGCTATTTTTAGTGTTTAAAAAAGTATGTCGACCTAATTAATGAAGTTAATATTGTTTTTTCTTGAGCGCTCCCCCCTCCGGCACCAAAATGGACTATTCCTACTCCGCTATTATGCAGAAGTGGCTGAATTAGCCTAGCATAGCAACATCAATGTAATCCAACATAAATTCACTTTCTGTTTTACAAAGGGAGGAGAAAACATAAAGCTGATAAATTGTGAAATCAAAGTAAATTTTGATTATTATTTTTTTTACATTTAAAAGTGAACTGAAGTAGCCTTTGGCTTGAATTTGTTTTTATACTGTATGTTTTGGGTAACAAATATTAATTTTAGTGGAGAGAGAACTTCTGTCTTGTTAGATTGTATTTAACATTTCATTATGTCTTGAGATAGAAACTGGGAAAGATACCATTTTAATTTTAACTAATTCTTAATGTCACGCCAACAACTTTGAACATCATTAAATGAGAGTAATAAATGATCTGTAGATTGATTGTTAACAAGGATTGAATGACCTTGTGGTATTTAAATGATGCTGCAAGAAAATAAATAGCTTCAAGTAATATTTCATTTATGGCCAGTCACTCTATTTAAATAACAACAGCAGAAAAATCTGATCTGTGATGTTTCTTCTACACAATGTACATTACAATCATTTATGTGGGTGAAGCTGACTGTTAGAGACTAATATAGAGGCATCATCAATACGTACATTGAAAATGTATGAAGGAAACTGTGACCATAACAGCGGCAATGTTGATCAGTGCATATTGACTGTGGATTCCCGTTAGACGCACATCAGCAGGTCAGGAATGAATTGATTTAGTGAGTCATCTTGACCACTAGAGGGCAGCAAACGGTAGAACTTTGGAAGACTTCCCCGTAAAGGCAGCTTGAAGTATGGAGGAAAAACTTTAAACCATAGAGTGGATCTCCAAAAGACAGAATGTAATAAAAAAAATAAGAATGATTCAAACTAAAACCATAAGGTTAAAATAAAATCGTTCAATGAGCAGTGAGAAAAAAATTTTTTTTTATTACGCCACAGTTCCTCCGGCGGGACGTCCCACAGCTGAGGGGCTCCAACAGCCAAAACTGGTTCCCTTTGGTCCTTGAATCTGAGCTAGAGAAGTCAGCTAGTTGCTTTAACCTGAGTTTGCTATTCTCTAAAAGGGCAGAATTCCTTATCCGTATTCAGGAGGAGTTCTTCCCTGAATACAGATCTTCAAATCATCAGAGACAGCAACCTGTAGGACCTGATGGTGGGCTACTGATAGTTATGTTGTGATGGTTAGATTATTAATCAGACTGAACAGATAATGATCATTTGTGTTCAGAGGAAAGAGTCATTGTTTTATTTAATTTGCCTCAGTCCCAGTGCAGACAAAGGCTAGTGAGGTGTAAATGTTCTGAATGGGACTTTAGCATTTTTCACGTTGGCTGACATTCATTTCCTGTTATAATAGATTTTAACGGATTCTGTATTGTTCCAGCAAAAGGCAATGACAAATTAAATTTTTGTTATTTTTTTACACAGTTTATGCACTGATATATATATACTCGAGAAAAATCACTCTATCAAAGAGCAACACACTTTAAACTTTATTATGTTGGGAAATAAAAATAGTATACTGTAGTTGCTGGTGAATCCAACTTCATTCAAAAAGAAGCGTAGGTTCAACCGCTCATCTGATAATAGATTTTAGGAGGTTTTTAGGATAGTTGGAACTGCTATAGAAAATGGTCATCAAGTAAGTAGATAGATAGATAGATAGATAGATAGATAGATAGATAGATAGATAGATAGATAGATAGATAGATAGATAGATAGATAGATAGATAGATAGGTAGGTAGGTAGGTAGGTAGGTAGGTAGGTAGGTAGGTAGGTAGGTAGGTAGGTAGGTAGATAGATAGATAGATAGATAGATAGATAGATAGATAGATAGATAGATAGATAGATAGATAGATAGATAGATAGATAGATAGATAGATAGATAGATAGATAGATAGATAGATAGATAGATAGATAGATAGATACTTTATTAATCCCGGAGGAAATTGTATAATAATATATAAGTGTATCAGTGATAAGTATTTCTCCTTATTTGTAACACAGCATTCAAAGATGCTCTCTGCTAAATAAATTAATAATATATATTTCTTGTTAGAAATTTGTATGAGACAAGATTGTAAAAAGTGCTTTTATATTTTCAGTACCACATTTGAAATTCAATAATTATGAAGATTAAGAGTTTTTATTCTTAATATTATTGATATGTGTCTTCTGAAAGCTGTAGAGCCAATGGCAAAAGGCACGTGGATGTTGGACACTATTCACCCTCTGGGTGACATGTGACTTCCGGTGACCCCTGGCTGAGAATCATCTTGGATCCCTGGTCTGACTGGTCGCTGTAAAGCTGGTTTTGGTTCTTTGGGACTGCAGGAAAGAATCATACAAAAAGCAAAGTAAATATTACATTATTTTCCTCTACAGAGGAAAACAGAGCCGATCGTTCCTGAAGGGAAATCGACAAATCGGTCTTCACGTGAATTTATTGATCATAGTGATATTTCTGTTGTCCAGCCTCTGCGGGTTGACGTCGGGTCACCTCTCGGTAGGAGCGGGGGACCCGTCATGAAAACAGGCATTGGATCGGAGCGCTGGGTCGGCCGGGGGGGGTGGAGGCCCCCGCTGCTCAGGCCCCTTTGTGCCGGGCTGACGAGCGCGTCCTGACAGGGGTTAACATACCGTGAAGAGGTTAAACAAACGGACATTCTCGTTAGAAATCCTCCAGACGCGCAAAGCATTATGGGTGGACAGTCGGCGGCGCTGGCGTCGGTTTTTGAACCTGAGGTGGAGACTCAACACAAAAGATTCATTTAATGCTTTACCGTTTATTTATTGTCTTGATAAATAGATAATGGTCTTATCACGATAAGTTGATGTATTTTTCACAATTATATAATATCTGTGCTATTTAAAAATATTTTTTTTATTTTAAATTAGGTTTATAATGTGGATGTTTATCTGTTTTAAGGCAGGATGGATAAAACAAATGTTGCTGTAAGTTATAACACTTCCCTTACATTTGTACATAATGTGGTTTGATACACTTCTTTTATTCATTTTGATCCATCCTGTGTTGAATAAAAATACTTATCAAAATTCCTTGAAATTGAAAACATTTCTGAAGCGTTTCAGTATTTTATAAAATAAATCCAAGGGGCAGAAAGTTGAGGAAACAGACGCCTCTGGAGAGATAAACATTCACAACATGGACAAATGAAGATAAAAATGTTTCATAAAAGCAGAAATGTGTGTCGTTTCCTTATTTTTTATTTTGAAAAATCTTTCAAGTGCAAGGATATAAATTAGGTTTGTCTGAGGTGTAAATCTGCTTTGCTTTTGGGTTCAAATAAGGATTTGCGGACTGAGAGGGAGTTTTTCCAAACTCCAAAGTCCTTTGAGTTCTGAGTCAAAAATCTCTTCCAAACATTCCTCCTGAGGCTCGTGCTGATGTGGAGCTAAAATGCCTTGCTGAGGTCTGGTATTTGTAGGCTATATGCTGTTGACTTACACTGAGAGGAAAGAGAACGGCAGAGATTATGGGCAATTAAAGCCCACTTTATGCTGATCTGCTGGCGTCACAAAGTCTGGCCAAGAATGCTCACCTCGGCTAATACTATCAATGAGAACAAACTCTGCAGCATCAACTTATATGTACAGTGAATTATTAATGCCAGAGCTAGCAGGGGCCTCACTAAACTGGCTTTGCAGTTAAGAAAACCAAGGATAAAATGGTGTTTTGTTTTAATGCTGGGTACATAAATGAGATGTTAAACGGTGACAAGAAAAAAAATCACTTTTATTATATTCACCTTCACAATTGAAAGAGAATACAGTATGTTGTCTTTTCTTGTTGGTTCAGACCGGATACAGAGAATAAACTCTACATTCGTGCCACAATCTGTTGATCAACTGTGATGTTTCCTCAGCCTCCATCATGTTGCAGACAGTAATCAATAGTTATGAAGAGATTATCCTCCACGCTCTCTAACCAAGGTGATTTCTGTGAACGTGACCTCAAAGGGAAGAACTCCTTCATATCTGAGTCTAACGCGCAGTTCCTCTCCTCACCGCTAGATGGCGTCATTACCAACCAGAGTCTATGACAGGTCTGCGCTGAACTGTGTCACTGGTTAGTTTTTCTTTAACCTTTGGGTGCACTTTAATTTTTATGTAGTAAATAAATACGTATTATTAATTTATTTATTGCGTTAATGTGCGACTCAAATCCAAGTCAGCTGAGGTAACTAGACTTCACTGAATCACGATGAAGAGAGCTGAGAAATGCCCCAGAGGAGGAACTGCCCCTAGTGTTACTAAATAGGTCAAAATGTCTCCATTCTCATTGACTGGAAACCCTTAGAGAAAGCGGAGACTCCAGAGCTATTTATATTACACTTGAGGGACTTACAACCACTAGAAAATTGTGATTGTACCTGGATGTACTGTATGTCTTAAATTAAAGATTATGTGGAGAGAAAGTAAAATGAAGGTGGCAGTGGCTGCCAAAGATGTTTCATGTGGTGTGAAATATTCTAACCCAAATAATGAGTTCTCTAAAAAGGCCCAAATTAGTCTCACAATAGACTTCTGTTGTCCGGTGGATGATAATAAAGCTATCTTGAACACTTATCCACTGCCAACAATGGATGGAAAACACTATGCTGTGCCAGCAATAGGAGAAACTGGCTCACTTTGATGCAGAGATCTCCTGCAGCACGAAGCTTAAGATGTGGTTCTGCACGTTGAAACTTTATTTTAGAGCTGCGGTCACATGGAAGGGGTTTGCGGCGGTGGAGCAGGTCAGCACGCCGTATAAAGCAAAGGGCATGCCAGGTTGGATAAGGATCAGAGGAGGAGAGGGGAAAGTGAGAGAGAGGGGCTTGTGTTTTGGGCCTGTTGGCCCACAGAGCAGGGGGGCGCCGGCCGGGGTGCCGTATCGTTCAGACGGCCGGGTGTACACAGAGAAACCTGATCTAACATGGGGCTTGAACGCGTGCAAACGCCTTTTACTTTCAAGAAACACCAGAAAAAGGGCTTCATAGAGCTGCATGCAGAGGGGAGTGTGTTCAATCAGGGGCCCACAGCAGCACGGAATCATGGGAATAATGAGCAGAGATTAATGAAATTAAATCAATTTTGATGTTTTATACTTGGATGATTTACACATTTACACTCTGGTGTTTTTACTTCAGTGGGATTAGATTATTACGGAATGGGGTATGAATGGAAGTTTTGTGTTTAAATGTCAATAAAGTCCAAACAGATTTTTCTTTAAGAGATTTTTCCCCCCATAAACTGGTAGCAGACAGAAACGGAGCTGCTTGTTCGGTTTCATCAAGTCATTCAGGAATTATCTGACAGGTAGTCGCGACGTGACGTCATTAGACGCACAGATCATGTTACTGTTGTTCGATCCGAGTGTTTGGATGAAGAGCATCGTTACCGCTGATCCCCGTTTGTCAAAGGGTAAGTTTGTCCTTAGGGAGGAGGGAGAGTGAGAGAAAGAGAGAGAAAGAGAGAGAGAGAGAGAGAGAGAGAGAGAGAGAGAGAGAGAGAGAGAGAGAGAGAGAGAGAGAGAGAGAGAGAGAGAGAGAGAGAGAGAGAGAGAGAGAGAGAGAGAGAGAGAGAGAGAGAGAGAGAGAGAGAGAGGAGTTAAAGGTCATCGCCGCTGACTCCATTGAGAGTAAAAAGCTTAAATGTCTTGCCATTTCAGCGAAAAGGGTAAAGACACCCGTCAGCACTCATTTGAATGTTTCACTTTATATAACAGTGATACGCTTTTCTTCATCCCCCGGAGGAGAACGAACGCACTACTCTTCCTCACAGAACTCGTTTGGGTCCCCGCGGTGCGATCACAGCCGTACAAATTTTTTTAAAAAAAATGAAACCGTGCCACAAACGACCTGTTAACGGGACTCAGATTTCACTCCTGTTTCTACAATAACGATGACAAAGTTTTGATTTTTTTTAATTTTTTTTTTTTTTTTTTGTGGAACCGCTGTAACACCTGTTGCACCAGTTCTTCTGAGGACAACCTCCTGGTTTCTCGGTCATGTTGGCCGCTTTCGATCCCGAGATAATTAAACCGAAAACTCGACTACTTACAATGAGATGATGTCCAGTCGGTTCCCACTGCCGCGGTAAATACTGTCTCTACTTATCCTCCAAAGAAAAACAGGCTAAGTAAACCACGAGGTGCTCAGATGGAGGAAATAAGCCTATTATCATGAGTATCTGAGCCTTTACGCAAAGTTTTGATAACCTTTGACAGACGCTGCATCTCCAATACGCAGCGTTTCACGTGCCACGGCTAAGCCTCTCACGCTTCAGCGCTCACATGACGTTCGACAACCGTAACTCTGACGTCATCGTCTGGTCGAGCTGTCTGATGGCCGCTGCCCCCGAGATCTTTATTTTGATATATACCCTAATTGACCCAAATATAGAGTGCTGTACCAGGAACAGAGGCTTCCTCCTGGCTGCATCGCCTCGAGGGGATGGGCCTGCACTTGAAAACACACACACACACACACACACACACGCACACACACACTCATACAAAGACAGTTACTCTCCTCCATTACTTGGAAAACCCTATTTGTCATTGCTTTCGTCCAATCGCCGGCCTCCCTGACATGGCTTGTGAGACTTGACGTCTCACGGTATACTGCTGCTTCCGCGTCCCTCTCCCTCCCGCTGGCACCAAGGAGGTCTCTGACCCCTCTCTGTTATGAAGCTTCATCCGATCACAGCGCAAGAGAAGCGACTCTAGAAATGACTGGTTTTGGTTTTCGTGACGCACAGCCGAGAAAAAAAGCGCTCGGTTTTTGCGTAAAAACCTGAAAGCGGGACAATATGCAGGAGAGGCTCACTGACAACCTGAATTCCACCTCATCGAGGGCGTCCTCGTTTTTGATCGAGGATATATTGGGAAAAACACGGAATGGACACGAGTTGATGTCGACCAGCAGCCGTGGGGCGTCTGGTGTGGAAGGAGTCTCCATCGTCAGACAAGCGCATCAAGCCGAGAGGATCGCCCCAGCGCCGGCAGGGAACGTCCTCACGGCTCGGTCCCCGCACAGAGACGCACAGTTGGAGCGGCACCGCGTCGGGAATGCGTCGAACTTGAGATCTTTGCAAACATCGCAAAGTAAGGTCAAACTCACTTTCATGACTTCTGGAATCAGATTTGTATGTTTTCGCAAAAGAACTCAGTGCAACGAATTAGAGTCCGATGAGTGTTATTCCATAGAATGGAAACTATTTTGTTGGAGGAATCGCTGGGATTGTAAAAGGGATGATTATGGTGCATGCAGTTTACCATATTTGTTTCATAAAGAATTATTATTTGTAAATTTAACTGTTTTATTCATTATTACAGTTATTTGCGTTTCTGTCACGGCTTGTACCTAAAACCACAAAAAAAAAAAAAAAAAAGCGAATGCTTGTCGTCAGGTGTTACTTTACTCGGGGTTGATGACGGTCGCTCTGCTTCTCCACTCGAGCTCACCGACTCTCCAAAAACCTACTTTAAATCGACAATTCTCTGCTTGGTTTTTCTTTTGTGATGTGCATCAAAATTTAGTAATAATTTCCTGGAACATAAATTGCAAAATTTTGGGGCTGCTTGTCATTAAACGACCCCCTTCTGAACGTTACGCACGTCAATTACGCGCAGTAAATTCCAGAATGCAATCCCGAACTGAAGCACAATACTGCACGCACTCTGGACCCCTTTACGCAGACTCCGTGACTTTTGCCCCTCCCTGCAGTGTGCGCCGTCAGTGACTACAGACGTTTAAAATCCAAACGTCAGAGAGAGAGAACTAATTATGTATAAATTTATCAGAAACAATTATAGCCAAGATCATCATGGATCTCTTTTACTAAATTGATAATAGATTTACGGTCATCTGTGAGGGCTTGGCAGGTGGATCCTGTGTTATGTCACTCAGCAAACACTCTCCCATGTGCTTTCTGGTTATTAATGAGTTGCGAAATACTATTTCAGTTATTATTTAAGTCCAGGTTCATTCAAATACTTTAAATTTTTATTGAAAATAAAAATTTGTCTTGTGTTAAAACATTTTTTTAATTCATTTTACTTATTTAAGATGGTGGAAAAACTTTTTTTTTCTTAGAAGAGAAACATTTCATCTGAATGTTGGCGTGAAAATAGATTGTCAAACATTTCTTTTATTATTTCAGATTCAAGGGAAAAAGCAGACGACCTCTGCTGCTCCATATTAACCGGTGACAGATGCTCACCTATCGTCTCTGAGCCCATGACGGAAGGAAGCGACGAAACCGACAGAAAGACGGGCGACAGCAACCTGACAGACGACAATGAAGACGCGCAGAACGGCTTTGACGCGCGTTCAGACCAAGATCCCTCACCGAGCCCTAGCCCCAACCGGAAGAAGACCCGGACTGTGTTCAGCCGCAGTCAGGTGTTCCAGCTGGAGTCCACCTTCGACGCTAAGCGATACCTGAGCAGCTCGGAGAGAGCCGGACTGGCCGCGTCCCTGCACCTCACGGAGACTCAGGTGAAAATCTGGTTCCAGAACCGGAGGAATAAATGGAAGAGACAGCTGGCGGCGGACCTCGAGGCTGCGCACATACCTCACTCCACCCAGCGCATCGTCAGGGTGCCCATCCTTTATCACGAAGGGCCCTCAGCTGCAGCACTGGGTTTCAACCTGAGTGGACATCCAGGCTCTCCAGCCGCCGCAGGCTTCCCCAGCTCCATCAGCTACCCTCTGTCTTCCTTGGCGCACTCCATGAGCATGTTAAGATCACAGATGAGCGGCTTGGTGTAAAGACTGTTCGAGGCTGATAAATCACACGGGTGGCTAGTAAAAAAACAAAAAAAAACCCAAAACACTTCTAAGTCTCAACCGTGCAATAACTTGCAATGCTGCAGAAAACTGTTGATTGCCCCCCAAAAACGGATCACAACACGGTGATGATTCATCTTTTACTCGCCCGTCTGATAACAACTGCCAGCCACGGATGAACCTCAAGCTGCTCATGTACTGTACTGTATATCTGAATACACACATCATTTTTGAAATATTTTATATTTTATGCCAAAAATATTTCGAATTTTGTCACTTTTTTTCTCTCCACATAATAGATTAATAAAAAACAAAGCACATACTTGTCTACTTTCCTGTTGTTTGCTTCAGTGGTGTCAGGGTGTCCAAGAGAAGCCAAATGTGCGCAAGGAAAGAGGAAGAAGCTTAAAGCAGGATCCTGTAGTCAGGTAGAACAGGCCTGAGGCCTCAGTTGAGACTGCTCGACCCCATGTCTTTGGGTGCTTGTTCAGAAACGAGTGAAGGCTCAAATGTGAAAACGTTTGGGCAAATTGGTTATTATTTGAAACTGGGGTGGTCGTCAGATACGTCATTCTTTTTTAGGCATGTTCTAATAAACTTTTAATTTGCAGATCTTTTAACAAACAAACCCAAAAAGCACAAATCAGTAGGTTGGGTGTGCGCATCGTGACTTAGGAGGACTTCATGATTTAGGAGCAAAATAAGTCAAAACATCACGAATGAAATCAATTAATGCAACTTAATCCGTGCGAAAAATTTTGGTTTTTCCTTTTCAAAGATGTTTTTAAAGACATGAAATATATAACACTGTACCAGGAGTATATAAAAAAAAGGGGGGGGGGAGAACAAAAAATAGGTCACACATGTTCTTTCTTTCAATTTATCCACTTCAAAAGAAGCAGGAAATATCTTATTAAATACAGTATTATCAACCTCATGAATACGAACGTCTGAAGGAAAAAATAAAATATAAATTTTAATTGGATTGTAAGAATTATTTGCGTCTAGGTTTCGCGTATTTTAAGTTACTTAAAACGCAACAAGCGAAACTGATGGGGAAAAAAACAACTTTCTCATTTTAAATACTATTCTTTGTCTTAAAAAAAAAAAAAAGGAGACACAAACACGATTCATTCCCAGTTCTGATGGACATTTTAGTTGCAAAACAGTTGACAAAACTTTAGCTCAGGGTTTTGACGGACTGGGGTTGCTGTTCCGTTCCTGGAGGGTGCGAATCAAAGTGTGCGTAAAATGACGATGAGCTAACACAGGACCCATTTACTCTCCTGGGGGAACCCGGGTTTCCTAGAGGCACAGGGGAAGAGGGTGGGAGTAGGGGGTGAGAGAGAACGAGAGGGGGTTCATCAACACTCTCCTGACAGCCATCCCCTTCCAATCCTTCGCTGTTGGACCGCCCTGTAAATTCCTCTTGACCAATCGCAGAGCGCAAAAGGCGCCCCATCCGGTACGAGTTGTAACGGCGCAGGCAGAGCATCTCCAGCCCAGCAGTGTGTGCTCAGTGGCAGCTGCTATGGTGCGTGGAGCATCGAGACGTTAGAGGTCAGATTAACGTCCCAGTTTCTTTAGTGGAGTCTCGGAAGTAAACAAAAAAAAAGAAGGAGGAATTACGCATTGGAGAATATGAACAAAGTGGACGCAACATGCCGACCCGCCGCCACTCTGAAATTCACTATTGACAACATCCTCAATCTCAAAACAAGCGGGAGGAACTGTGGCAGCTGTCACCCCGCCGGACCGCAGGATGACTCGGACACGGCGGTGCGTAAGGACGCTCCTCAGGACCGCCACGACGCACACGTAGCCCCGCAAAGGCAGGACCCGAGCAACGGCATCGTGGAAAGTGGTAAGACGGCTTTGGTATATTTGTAGTTGCAGCTGTATGGATACATTCTGCGTTCCCTTACCATTACGCACGACAGTGATTAAAACGTGTCCACTGCGCGCAACGAAGTGTGATTTTGTTCACAGAGCCGATCACTGACTGCAACGGAGCAACGGAATCGGTCACTGTCAGCCGCGGGGACGCGAAGAAGGCGTCGGAGGTGCGCTTCGAGAGCGGGGACAGCAGCTGCGAAGACAGCGGCTCCTGCACCACAGCCACGGACCCCAGCAAAGGAGGCAGACCCGCCAAGAACGGCAAAATGATAGCCAAGAAGAAGACGCGCACTATTTTTTCTAAGAGACAGATTTTCCAGTTGGAGTCTACCTTCGACATGAAACGTTATCTGAGCAGCGCGGAGCGCGCCTGCCTCGCCAGTTCACTTCAGCTCACCGAGACCCAGGTGAAAATATGGTTTCAGAACCGCAGGAATAAATTGAAACGGCAAATCTCGACCGAGAGCGACGGACCTGTTACCGAGTTCCCTGAGACTGGAAAGCCGGTGGTGGTGGGGCAGCTCCCGGCCTTGTACAAAGAGAGCAACCTGCTGGGGAGATGTTTGCTTCCCATGCCTCTGCCCGTTGTGTACCCGGGCAGCAGCACGCCTTACCTCTGCTTCTCTAACGCCAGCAAGTACTTCAGCCTGTATGACGGGGACGTATGATGGTTTAATGACCTCCTCCCACGCAAACGAGAAACGTTCCGGTGATCTGTTGCCAAGATTAACGCATTTAAGGTGTTAGGATGGGGGGGGGGGCCGGACCTGCGGCCTTAATGTTCTGCAAGTACAGCGTCAGAGGAGTAGTTACATATCACCTCAAAATAAGCCTATTTGGAATTATTTATTCTCCTGTAGGTCTGACAGGAAACCTGCTAGAGTTACCCACAGTCGTTTTTATAACTAATAACAGGATGGGTTAATGATAGCCTAGGGGGCCTAAAACACAATCAGTCGCGACATTTTGTTTACATGTCACTATTATTATTGTTATTATTATTATTATTATTATTATTATTATTATTATTATTATTATTACTATTATTATAATTATTTTATTATTATTATTTTAACAGCGTTTCTAGCAGCTTAAGCCACCAAAGAAATTACAATAGCCTAGCTATTTGCATGCATTTCCTGTATCATAATGAATTTTGAATTACCGAAATTGTATATGTATTTAAATGAATGTAATTAACATTTTACTCTGTGTTTCACGCATGTTTATTATTTTTTCTGACTGTCCTACTACTTTTACTTTATTCCACGTTTGCCTATAGGCCCGTTACACCATTTACTGAAAATGTAATTAAAACATCTTCATTCAAGAACTATTTTGACAGAATCCACTAATTTGAATTGAATTTTCGTCTCAAGTTTGTTTGTTTATATTTCAAACAGAGACAATGTATTGTTTGCTTAGTCAATGTATAGATTTAAAAAACATTTTAACAGTAATTTCAGCAGTGCAACATGGATTTTATGGGTTAAAATATTAGAAGACTTCATGTTTGACCATCTTGTTAAGATATGATTTAAAAATGTAAAATCCTAAATCAATAAGAAAAACAAAAGTTATTTATGTGAGTAAAAGACGTAATATTCACTGGCCCTATAGGCAGTATAAGCCAGTTTGAGTCGGGGAGTGTCAGAAAAGCGCTACTTATAAAACCCTCTGTGCAGAAGGAACTGAGGCATTAACAATATATGAAAATACAAAAACGTTTAAAAAAAATAAAATGTTAATATAAACAAAGGATAATTTATTAATAAACAGCATGAGGCGTGTAAATGATAAATTATACCACAATAATTTAATAATAGACTACTTGTTTTTTGTTTCCACTTCAGGAAACTTTTTTTCTTGAGACTGATCCATTAATACACATTTGTGTCAGTATTACTACACATTACTTAACATTCACGCAAACTAGGCAACTTGAGTAACTTCTCACTTGAGTAACTTCTCTACTGCATATTCTTCCACATTCCGAGTTTGGAATATATCATTCTATTTTATTTTTTTTTACAGCCAATTAAAAAATACTAAAGAACATACTAAAGGACACCCACAACCTGGTCGTAAAGCTACTCAGTCATCATCACAAGGTCATTATCTGCAGCCATTTAATACTCAACCGTGTGTAAATAACCATCAACTGCACCACAGACAACACTGGTGAAACACTGGCCCCAGACACACCATCCCAAGGCATGCTGGGAATCCCCCTCACCTGCTCCCCAAAACGTCACAATAAAAAAAAAAAAGTAGCTCTGGTGAGAAGTGTCACTAGTTAATAATAATAATAATAGTAGTAGTAGTAATAATAATAATAATAATAATAATAATAATATTAATAATAATAATAATAATAATAATAATAATAATAATAACTAGATTAGGTTTTAGCTACATAGATTTAAACTTTATTTGAGAACAAAACTCATCCAATGATTTTTAAAATATGAAAGGTTTTATTCTATATTTTCTTTGTCACTTTTCCTTTTAAATGAAACTATTTTCTCATTTTTTAAATGTTACCAATTGAGAGCTCCTTGCTGGATTAGACTTTGAGGCTCTGTAGTCCACGTCTATATAATCTATGGCCTATAGTCCAAGTTCTGACAGCCCACCCTAATGGAGCTGGATAAAATTTTGTGTTTGCTATCAACAGCAGGATTAATTGCTCCATTATGTGTTGTGTTTCTGGACATGAGACACGACTTTATGATAAAATAGCTAACTGTAAGCATATACATCTGAAAAAAAAAAACATTAACTCTAATGGTAAAACATGGACGGAGAACATTTTACCGCAAAGTCTGCTTTTACTTTTCATACTTTACGTATGTTACACGTTGTGCATGTTTGTCTGACAGTGAAATATTACTACCTTTACTTAGGTAAAGGATATAAATACTTCTTCCATCATAGCAGTCATCCACGCAGGAAGTGGTGGATGGCTGGAGACAGGAGGTGAGGCTCATCCTCTCCTAAGTTCTGCGTCAGACGGCGTCAAGATCCTCCAGCCCTTTTCCTGAGTGGAGGCCACTCTGCTGTCGTCCTACAGCCACAGACCAATATATCAGCAGCCTCAGCATAATTTAAAGTTTGCACAATGCTAAGACGTGTTTGCAAAGCCAAGGGTCGACCTCTTCAAGTCAGGCCTATGGCTAGAGATTATGGTTTGTCTGCTTTAATAAACAATCTTACATTTCTCAAATCTCAAAAAGTTTCAAAGTGAATAGTTGTGGTGCTCAGAACTTTACTCTCTGATAAACTACATAATTCTATATTTTATAGCTACTTAAGGGAATCGTTTCCTGTCTTCAACCATTTGATGCCTAAAACTTTGTAACCCCTAATAAGGAGAAGAAACAGGATTCTAAAACGATCCTGAAACAAACGTTTCCTCATCACTGCTGCCCTTCAGATGATCATGAGTGTGGATATAAATCATTCTTAATAGACAACTAAAACGCTGAAGGCATGGAACATACCTCTGATGCAAACATGATTTTAACCAGGACATTATTTGCTCATTATTGATCTACTGCACACGATAATAAAGAAATCTCCAAGGCATTTGCATGCATCATTGTGTGTGTGTGATTCAGGGAAACCGACTGTGTGTTTGTGTGTGTGTTTGTGTGTCTGTTATTTCATGGGCTGTCTCCTGCTTTAGAGATGCAGGAGAGTCACACTGCTACTCAGTACCCACAATCCCTCACGGCTAACGGCCCAGACATGACGCCGGACGGGATGCGAGGTGTGGCCAAATGATAAAACATGTCGTATTTAATGGAGACATCATTCAAAGTTCATAATATCTGGAAGCCTCTTAGGCTGGATGCTTGAAAGCAGAGTATGAGGTAATATTTCAAGTGTGAAGTTTTATCTATCAGGAGTGACCTTACTTGGTACACATCACGTATAAATCAGACCCGATCTGAATGGGGGGGGTTATGGGCCCTCATTGCTGATACTACTGCACTCTTTCCCTTCTGCTCGTCCTCCTCGCTGTGCTTATTTTCCCGCCTCTTGACCCGTCATGGTTCATCACAGCAGTCCGTTCACTCAAGCCTAACTTCACTGAATGAGATGGAGCAAGGGGGGGTGGGGGGTACAACAAAGGAGGGACATGGTCAGTGCCGGTTGATGAGTGTGTGTTTGTGTTGGAGGAAATAGCATCACGTTTGTATTCGTAATGGGTCTGTGCCTCCCTGTGGTTGGGGTCCAGTCTGGTTGGGAGCAAGGAGGTCCTACTTCTGATGTTCGGGGGGAGGGGGGGGGTGAATTGTATGAGTGTAAAAAATGTATGTACGTTACGGCTGTGTAAAACTCTGCTAGCTTTTCTTCTGCATGACTAGATGGGGACCCCTCTCTCTGTTCACTTGTTACCTCTACCCTTGTTGACCCCTCCCAGTCCTCTGACAGAGGTTACATATCTATGTATATATGTCTATATGTACATATGTCTATATATCTATAGGTCTGTATGTACATATGTCTATATATCTATATGTACATATGTGTGTATATTTATATATCTACAGGTCTACATGTACATATGTCTAAATGTCTATATATGTATATATCTAAAAGTCTATATGTCAATTTATCTACATATATATATATATGTGCATATGTCTGTATGTGTATGTCTATATGTTAATATGTCTGTATGTGTAAGTATATATGTTAATGTGTCTATATATGGCGAATCCCCCCCAGTTGGTAGAGATCTCATTTAAAAAAGGCCTTATCAATACTGTAAGCTGTATTTGAGGCTGGTGTGTCCCACTGGGGTGTCCCATATACCCAGGGGGTGGGTGGTGGGGCAACCTGAGATGATATATTTGTGACACAGCACAATTTAAAGAAAATGACAAGGCTATTAGTTAGAAAGGAGAACCTGAGACCGGAGGTCTGTGTGCCTGTCACACTCAGAGACTGTTTGATCGTCTATTGATTCCCAAATTCAGCCAATTATTCCATCCCCTGATGCAAATTGCTGGAGGAAACTGAAATAATGACATCAGATTACAGAAAGTGATATAGAGGTGAGAGACTGCAGGGGATTGGACCACGGCCAAACTTTAATAGCAGAGAAAGTTAAGTTAGTAAGTAAAAGTAAATCAGTTAAAATGAATGAATTTCTACCACGCAGTCTTGGTTCAAAATGTTTTCACTGTTTAATATTGTTAATGTTGATATGCATATGAGGGCTTCAACACAGCAATGGTTGAGTTTTGAACTTTTCACACAATTTTATCAGAATGTTGACCACAAAAAAAATATATTCTCTGAAAATCAAAAACACGCGTGTGGCTCAGCCTTAACTAACACCGCCATCAGAGGAATCAGAGAAATTTATATGAGCAAATTAATTATTACCGAGAATTAAATAGCTAACTTTCAACAATAAACATCCTCACAACATTTCTAAATCCACGTAAAATAAATGAAATCCAATCATTTCTTCAATTAGCTGCGTTTCTCACACATACAATCCCTGTATCAATTAAAGGGCATCATGTCTGACACCCTCCCTTGTGTCGTGTCCCCTCAGACACCCTTGTCAGGGTAATGTGCCATTAATCTACCACTGAAAACACATTATTGGCCAATCAATAGGGAAGATGGAGGGACAGAGGAAGAGGAAAGAGGAGAAGGACAGCAGGCAGGAGAGGGATGCTCTAAGTCAGGGGGGAAGCATTTGAGTGAGGGTGAGGAGGGGGCCAACACTTATCTATAACACCAGAGGATGACCTCCACTATTTGCAGACATGGAATACTCAATGTGGTTTCATGCTAACAGTCAATATGTGTCCATTAACAACAGATACAGTTGTCAGAGTGCCTTAACTTTTTCTATGACCCCCCCCCTCCTCCCCAACGCCCTCCAGCGTCCTTCACAACAATATGATCCAAGTCTGATCCATGCAGACCTAAAAAGAAACTACAATTTGCTTGTAATTACTTTAGATTAATGCTCGTCTTCCTCATGTTGTCACATCGGCAAGTTTCCAGATCGGCTGTCCCAGGAGTCGTAAAGGGTCAGCGTGTCGGATTTAGGGGGAGGTATGCAGATTACAACCAACTGAACATCCCTCCTCTCACCGTCTCATAAAAACAAGTAGAAAAAAAGTAAAAGAAAAAAAACTGAAAATTTGTTGCTGTGGTCACATTTTCCAAGCAGCAAATGACATCAACGCTAATCATCTTGCTGTATTATAAGTTTCATGCCTTAGAAAACATGTTTTCAACGTAAAACACTTCAATGTATGAATGAGATGTTCAGTTGCGTCTAAAAGTTTTATGGAACCCCAGAGGTGTTAAGTTTGTATATCTGATGGATGAGCACTCTAGCCACACTAACAATACTTGTGACACCTTCATGGACATCTAGGAGGATACATCTTGTGGTTCCAAGCTCAAGAAGTTTCGGTGGAGGAATTCTAGCAGGATAACTTGTGACAAACTGAAGAAGAAGGAAGAAAACTGACTATTTAAAGAAACCAAATCATCAGGGAGCTCTTTAGCTCACACCGCTATCGAAGAGCAGTAAGAGGAATTCATAAGTACATGCATTTTATTTATTCATTGATCACGACGGAAATAGTTCTGTTAAAACAACAATGAAACTTCTGCAAGAGCGCAACCAAATTCTCATTGACACAGTTTTCTTGTGTTTCATTCAAGCTGATTTGTGTTGGCCATCACTCTCGTGATAACTCGTGGTACTCAGAAACACACACAACAAACACACCTCTTAGCCCTGAAGCAAGTGGATCTCTTGAGGATTGTGTTCCCCTCTGGCCAGTTCAGGAGAGGCTCTAAGTGCTCTGTAATAGCCAGCAATCAGCGCAGATGGATAGAAACCAACGTCTCGCCCTAAGGAAAGAAATATAAATAAATAAGATGAATAAATAAAAGCCCTGTGTCCTCACAACCACAGACTGCATTGGGCATGTGTTTTATAATGAATATAGATTGAAACGTTGAAATATTTATGGCACAGGGGTGGCGTGAGTTGGAGAGGAGGCTAATGGTGTGAAATCGCATCCCAAGTGAACAGAAACGAAAAAGGAAAATTCCTCTTGGTCCGGAAGCTTCCAAGCGAACATTTGGGATGCCTCAGCTGGGATTCGGTCAAAGATCTATCTGGCGGATTTTTCTTTTCCTTTTCCTGAAGCCAAAATGAAAAATGTTTTTTGAAGCCAAAATTTAAATAAATAACATAAAACCTATCGTGACTGTAAAGAAAAATACCTGCATCTTTCATAGGAGTTTCATTAAAATCCATGTGATGTCATGAAATAGCCTCGCTCAATCAGCCTTTACAAATGCCTTAACACTTAGTTTGCCCTGTGCACCCCCCATTATCTAATTTGCCCCTATGAAACCTGCACCTAATAGCCATAAACAGTTAAAGCCCTCCATTGGTCAGTGGAGAGGTGTCTGGGGACACGGACTGACTAAGAAGAGCCCAGGGGCCAGATGGAGAATAAGTGAGTGGACTGCTGCAGAAAGAGAACATATTGTCCCTGACAAGAACAAACATTAGACTGATAAACAAGTGACTCGGGGTGATCAAGCGTTTTGGAGATGTACGAGAAACTGTACGCTGTAAGAGAAAGTCGGAGGAGATGAGCCGAGATGAGCACAGTCTCCAAAAATAGTCGCGGAGAGGCCTGGGGGGGCGCAGAGATCCTCCTTTTGTCTTTTACATAGTTACCAGGGATCAGCCTCAACACTTCCTTTGTGTGCCGCCTCCATAGAGGATACGCCTCGTGTTGTGTTTATGTGCAGACCTGCTAACACGGGAATGAAGCATAAGGAATGTCTACACTTAGTGTTTTAATTCAGTCTCAAGTCAACTGTAAAATACTAGAAAGCATTAAGGCGACCCCGCTTAACCCTGGCAATGCTAAATAAATAGCAGCACTCATAACAATGCTGCACACCAATTAAGCAGGTGGAACAAGTTGCCTTTAAATACTTCTGACATAGAGCATGAATATTGTCTGTTAATGATAATGCACAAGCTCATAAAAGTGTCTCACTGCTCTTCTGCTGATGATAAAAGGAGGCTTCATTTAAGATGGTTCATTTCAGGGCTGCACCACTCCAGCTGTTTTCTCTATTTCAGAGGCATAATGACTCCTGATTGCCAGGCAGAAATAAATTGCTGTCTTGAAGTAAATATTTTGTCCCGGATGTGACATGTGGTTTTAAACGTAAGCGTTTTTAAAGCTCCGTTTTGGGGTTAGAGGCTCTAAAGCTGCGTTTGGAGTTAGAGGCTTGGTTGAGTGCTGGAGAATCTCTGATAGAGGCAACTTCCAGAGTCAGGCGGAATAAAAAAAGTTGACAGTCTGTTGGGAGGTTTTAATAATGAAAAAAGAACATGTGGGCTTGCTGGAGTTAAGTACACTTAGGAGTGCTCTGAGTGGGGTTGTGGAAGAGATACCAGATGACGAGTTAGGATGAAGAGGTGCGATGAAGACGCTTAACAAACCACAGTCGTGAATCTGGGTCGATTTTCCGTTGATCAAGAAAGAAGATTTCCATTTATGTTGATCGAACATATGAGATAATGGACCTCATTATAAAACAAAGAGCTGTAATCTGTCTAGATTCAAACCTAGATGTAATTAATATGATTGTGTTCCATTCATAAAATGAATACTAACTGCTTCTCCCCACATGCTGTAATGGTGGAGATTGAAAAATAAGTGAATATGCACTTCTATGTGTATAAAAATAAGGATGTGTGTGTTTGTGTGTAGTCGCTCTGCCATCAGGAGGTTTTAATAGTCGTATAGTCCTTTGCATTTTACATGACTCTAGGGCACGCTGCTCTCGCCTGTCTGCTTCGCTCAGATCAGACGCTCAAACTGGAGCACAGAACCGACTGCAGGTCTTCATCATATCCTGCTCTGGAATCTCTGGGTGAACTTTGTGTGTCTGCAGCGCACACGTCACACCCGGGCCCCAACCCCATGCCATCCTGCTCTGCAGCGCCGTCAAGATTCTGATGCACCTTCAGCAGTCCTTCTGAGAAGAGTTAAAATTAATTCATCCATCCATCCGTCCGTCCATCCATCCATCCATCCACGATGATGCTAATGACAAGATGCCACATTAGGCAATCAAATTGCTTGTGTCTACAGTGACTTTAACATCCCATAATACTGCTTTTTGACTTTAAGGTATATAGTAGCCTTTTCCTTTCCCTTAGCAATGAATAAAAAAATGTGCTTCTAAAAAATATTAAATTGTGAAGATGAAGCCATAAAAAGCAGAAATCAGCTGAAAAACATCCGTTCTGTGGACCATTCTTCTAATTTTAAATTAAATACGCCAAACTGTAATAAGTCTAATAAAAACGTAGCAACGTCTACTATTTTCATATTAAATAGGCAACAATAATTTAACCATGTATCACAATTAATATACGGAATGCTGAAGTTCATTTTTATAATCGACAAAATAATCCATTGTGAAAAATGGAAAGAGAATCAAATAAATGTTCTTCATGGAGCAGTAGAAAGAGAGAGAGGAACAATTAAGCAGATGTTTACTGAGGGGAAAACTGAAATTAAATTGATTCATGACAGAGCTTTTGTTTCTAGAATGTATCAAATTTCTTAACAAATTCGTATTAATCCACAACAATAACAACAACAAAAATCAGGCTCATCAAATTAACTTTCCCCTCCTGCGTAAAATAAAATGAAATCAAATAATAATTTGTGTTTTAGTTGTGAAGCAGCGAAAAAAGACCTTGGATGTAAATACATTTTTATTTTTGGCTTTTGTTAAGTCATGGAATCAAACATATTTTTTTTTAGTTTGACATGAAATAGAACAAGAAAAGTTCCCAGTTTGTTTTTGAGTGAAGATCTCGAACAAGTTCTCCCACCTAAAAATATCAAGTGTTTGCAGCACTCTGCCCTCTCTCTCTATATTCACACTAAATTGAGTGGCTGAACGCACCTCTGGTCAGAGACTGTAGAGTCACGGCCATAAATATTAGATGGAATACTTTTATTGTGCAGAGCTTGTCGTGTTTGTTGTTTCAGAATCCCGGTGCCCATACTTACACATCAAACCAGAGGGTGAAAACCGAAACCTCCGTGCGACGAAGCAAACTAACAGAGATAGTGCCCACGCAACACACAAAGAAAAAAAAAAAGAACCAGAAAAAGCAAAGCTGCTCCATCTTAAATACAGAACAGATCAAAAATGCCTCTCCTCTTCAGGAAATCTAAAAAGCTTTGAAAAAAAAAAATGCTGCAACATCTTCTTGATTCAATCAATATTGCAGCAGTGTTTTGGGAATAAATAAATAAGTGAATAAAAATACATTTCAAGTCTAAAATGCTCTTATTGCTGCGGCGTGTCCATGTATGCCCTCTGGCCAAGCAGCAGAGCATCATGCGTCCCATTACGGAGTGGGACTGCATGGAAGAGACACGTCCATCACTTTGTATGTGGAATAAAAATGAAATACGCCTCACTGGCGTACAAAGTAGAATGTTTAAATACCATAAGGAAGTAAACATTTCTCTGCAGCGCGCCATCATACTTCCCCTCCTTTGATTCTCTTTGTCTTTAATCGTCTATCAGGTTACAGGCGGCTTGAGAATGACTTCATCTGCATCCCTGTCCCGCCAAAGGCCTCCGCCAGATTTATTGTTACCACTTCATAAGGTCCATGTGTGTGCATGACGGTGTGTGAAAGAGAGAGAGAATGAAAGTGAGAGAAAAGGAGTTGATTTATGATTCCGTATTGGTAATCAATATGGCTCTTTAGAGTCATTTAGATGCAGTGATTGATAGTCGGAGTGGTCAGCATATGGACTGGGAACCCGAGCTGTAAGTCTGACCGTTCCCATATGGGAAACACTATCTGCAGTGAAACCAGTGGATCTATTGTTTACACTCAAGTAAATTAGCTGAAAATACAAAGGAAGGGAAAAAAAAAACATTGAAGAAGAACCGAAGCTCCTCCATGTGGATTAAACTGGGAGTTTAATCCACATGGAGGATTTAATCCTGGAGGACTAAACTGGGAGTAAAACATCTGAGAATTTAACTTTAAAAAGTGGTCATCTCTTTGGGTTCCTAGAGTTCCTAGAGACACTGCTGTTGTGTGTGTGTGTGTGTGTGTGGGGGGGGGGGGGTTCTTGTCTCTCTTTCATGTGCAGGTTGATTTGACAGGAGGGTTAGAGGAAGATAAGAACATACAGAGTCTTCTCTTTGGTTGTCTGTCAGCAGCTCCAGACCAGAGTCCCTCCGACAGACATATTTTACCTCCAAGCAGGCGCGGGAAGAAAGGCAGCTATTTTGATTGGGCTTTGATTAAATGTTGTTAACAATACAGAGAACTGGTTTGGCCTTTTCCTAACTCTGCCAGCGCATGGGAAGACTAGTCGTGGACAAAGATCACAGAATTGTGAGTTTAAAAAAACAAAACAAGATAAGGCAACTCTCAGAGACGCTGTCGGCAAATAGAAGCGAATAGAGTCTTGCCTGTGTTATCCGTGTTGGGATGGAGATCAGGCAGTAATAAAAAAAATTGCATTTGTGAGACACGTCTCCCTAAAACCACTGAGTAGTTTTTTTTAAAGTGTGGAATTTAACATTTGTAATGACTGCAGATGGAAATGCGAAAGTGCATTTTCAAGATTATCCTTGTCTCTTTTTGCAAAAAAAAAAAGAAGCTTTTAAAAGTGCACATTTTCTGGCTCCTCATGCAAAAGCAGCTCTAATTTTTGTCCATTGGACGGAGGAGGTCTCTGACTAACCTGTGTTCACAAACTGTGAGGCTGAGCCAAACTATTAGAGAGGAATGTTTCATCCAGGGCGATGAAAGACGGCGACCACGCTCATCTTATCATCTCCTGGTGATCAGGACGATACTCAAAACCCTGCACACACACACACACACACACTCACACACACACACACACACACACATGCACACACGGTGCATACATTGCTATAATCTCAGTCGTGACAGCCTATGGAAATAATCTGCAAAACAACAGCTCTGTTTTAAAACCTCCTACGTTCTGGTGTTATCTCTCACTCCCATTGCAGATTTTTAAATTTCTTCTCACAACTTTAGAAGATTCAGAGAAATTAAATGTGTAGTTAAATCATCAATGTACCAATCTTCAAACTGTATTATTAATACAAGTATATGCAGAACCGGATGGTGTGAAGAGTATTTAGAAGGAGTGTGAGATTTCTGTGAATATGAAGTAGCAAGTAGGAAAACTAGAATAGAGGCAGAAAAGCTGGTTATCGTTTGATCACATTATTTCTTAGAAAACAGCAGCTCTAATTCTCAGAGCAAAATGCCATTAATAGATTATGTGCCGATCCAATAAACATGAACGCAGGGAGCGTACATGGATGCAGATCCTGTTTCACGTTTCGCAAACGCTCGACCGAGTGTCTCATTGATTATTTTGGATTGAAACTGTAACAAAAAGCCATCTGAACACAAACAGGCATGCTAGCACACATGTATCGGATCTCACGGGCCTGTATTTCATGTCCAGCGCTGCGCTGATTGCAATAGATTTCAGATGAGGATCAACACTTTGAAACTGAGTCTTTGACCTCAGGGCTGAGAAGAAAGGAGGAAAAGAAAGAGGGGGAGAGAAGACAGAAGAAGAAAGATGGATAACGAGGGTGAGAGAAAGAGAAAGCGAATTCTCGATTGGGACACAATCTAAGGAGAGCGCAGAAGCCATAAGAATTTAAGGAGATGTATTGTTAAAGACCCAAAACAGCAATTGGGCGCTGGTCTCCATGTTGAGTCTATGCTGTAACGTGAGTCCCAAGAAATAGCTTGTGCTTGTGTTTTCCTGCGTGGGCAGCCTAAGAAGGATGTATTCATAACTCTGTGTTCATAATCCAATCTGTGACTGATTTAGCCGTCTGCTGCTCAGGAGCCAGGCAGGCGCTACGGGATACCCCATCCAACACTCCGCTTTTCCCACATTGGGACAGCGGGACACTGGGATACCCCCGCGGGGCTTGAGCAGGGCTGGAGCGAGCCGATCACCTTAGTCTAAACTGACATATCTGCTTAACACACACACGCACACACACTCCAGGTAGCGTGCATAACGAGGGCCGGGCGATACTGCATCAGTGAGGATATGCGTTTGGGTCTGCGGTGTTGGATATCGTCGCTGAGGGGTCTCGAGAGGTGCGTGGGTGTCTGTTTGATCTGGTCTATGTATTTTACGTTTCTATTACTTTGGGAGATTGAGCATTGCATGTTTTGGCATGTTCCCCCACATGTAACGGAGACAAAAAGGCCCTTACAGATATCACTGGCCTACATGGTAATGGTACATCTGATCGGCCTGGAACACCTTCCGAACCACACAAAGCACACTGAGGAAATACTCACTGGCATTAATCCTCAGGCAGTGCACTGAAATTGCCTTTCCCTCGATGTCTGGAAAATAATCACCACCATGGTTCCCAGCACCGAGTCTCCAAAGATCTTAGCTATTACCTCTGGCTCTCTTTAGGTCTTTAGAATACCAAATATCCAAACACATACGCTGGCACGTCGCATGGATGAATATTTTGAGCAATCTTTTACCCTGAACTCAGTCTGGCCCCTGAGTGGGTACAGGAAAAATGAACCCAAACCCTTCGTCTGAAAAACTGAGTCGTCTTTCAAGGCTGTCAGAGTTAACAACCAAAAACCAACAGAAAAACATCCTGGGTCCCCGGGTCAAGGTAACCAAGGCGTATTGTTGTTCCCTGGATCTCTCGCCTCTCACCCTCTGTAATTAATATGAGAAGTCTAATAGACCCTGAGCCTGACCTCCAATAAGTGCTCCACGCTTAGAAACATGAAATGCTGCCTTCAAAGTGCTGCCACTTCCTGAATGTTGCCCTTTCATTTAACGTGCAAGGAGTGTTTGTGTGTCTGTGCACACACTTGAAACTGGCGGTGCAGAGGTGACGGGCCCCCCCTCCAGCAGTGAGGAGAACCAGGGGACTCCAGCCTCACACACACACATTACAGCAGTCACAATTATTCATAATTGCAGAGAAAGGCAGTGTGCATGCATGTTTGCATGTGCGTGAAAAGAGAGAGTGGATAAGAGAGAAAGTTGCAAAAAAAACCCAAAACTGATAAACTAATAAATAATTTGGCATACTCGCTGGAAAGTAGTCAAATTTTCAATGAGGAAAAGAAATGAAAATGTTGATACTGTCAGCAATCTTTAATTAATATACTACATGATGATGCAAATTTACAGAGCAGAAAAAAACCAAAGGCCTGAACGGAAAGTAAAGCCCCATCTTGTAACTGATGCAACTTATAAATTATTGCAGTTAAAGGTGTACTTTCACAGGCTTCCTCACACAGGACACAATCAACTGCAATTAATCTGATCAATGGAATGTTAAACGGCGTACAGGATATGCTGCGGCAAGACTAAGTGCCCTCGAGCCCCATTGAGGATATTCGAAGTGATGGAGAAAAACCATGTCCCCGTCTCCTAAGGGGGCGAAATCTCTCCCATGTTAGATAAATTAGTCTGGGTTAGTACCTGGACTTCCTATAGTCAACTTGCAACCTTTTGATCTCTAACTACGGCAAAATGGATCCAAGCTGATGAATTTGTATGCCCGGTTATGATTGATTATCAGGCCGCTTCGGACGGAAAGGCCTGCCAAAGTTTATTTTGAGCGTTTGGTTGCTGAAATGAGAGTTGGTTCCTTTCAACGTTTGGATTTTAAGAGAATACCTTAGGACAACAGGCAGGGCGACGGTACGCAAATGTGCACAAACCAAAAGGCTTTGGGGGCTTCATGACCTGATATGTGCAAAACGTGTGTGTGAAGTGTGTGTCTGTTACGAGACAACGGAGGCCTGTAGAGCGACTGGACGGAGGGCAGATCTGAAGTTAAATGACGACTCTAATGAATGAGACTTTAATGATCTTCGTCTGCGGCGGCTGTTTCTCATACAGATCTGGAGAACGAGCAAGAGGCTATCACACACACACACACACACACACACACACACACACACACACACACACACACACACACACACACACACACACACACACATACACACACACACTCGTGCACTAACAGGCGATAAAGTAGAAACACATGGCGAGTGTGTACGTGTATGTCTGTGTGTAGGAAACACAAAGCAGAGCATAAAATTACTTTGCACCCAGCACTCGCTGCCCCGCTTGCACCTTCCAGGCCTTCACACACTAGTTGGCTCCTCTCTTCACGCCGCTGACAGTTTGATGGGAGCGTTCCCTCCTTGCCAGGCTGCGGCGGCACGTTTTGTCCAGCCACATTCACACCACAGGGGTAACGGAGTTTGAATAACGCACCTCAGCCTAAGACGGTCATAGTTAGGTCAACGCCTCTCTGTGACACCGAACATTGCTGATGTTCTTGATTGTACTAGAACGCGTTAAATAAAAAAAAATACTATGTATGAAGTCACATGACTGATAGCTGGAACTTTGCCTCCAAGGAGATTCTGTGGAGTAGCTACCAGAGGTGTGATTCTAAACCCTTCTTATTGGTCCTGAATCTCACGTAAATTGAATCTCAACACCACATTAGCACTTCGTTAGAGATGAGTCAAATAGTTATGGGGTCGAAAGGTCAATGTTTAACTGTTATCCAGTAGTGACTGATTTAAGCCTTATAACACAATGAACGCGCCCCCGCGTTCAGATCACATGATGTTTTTAAACCACTCTTAAAAAATAGAGTCTGTCACATGGATTGCTGTGCGCATGTTTATGCGACAGTATAGATGTGAAACTGTCTTCCGGTTTTCATTTGGAGCCGATTGACCCCGGACAAAAAGGGATATGATTGTTTACATTTGATCTAAGTTCAAATGGCTTCTTTTATTGGTCTAATCAAATGGCAGGCGCCGTATTTCTGTCCATGTAGTCGCCATCGCACAAGCATTTGTTCACGTGATTTGAACATGTCTCACGATTCGTGCATTTTGTCACGTGATGCAAACATTTACCTCGATTTGCGCATTTTGTCACATGATGCAAATATGCCTCCCAGTTCATGCTTTTCACGTGGCACTGTGTCTTATTTTGAAAAACTCCTTTTGAAGTGTGGCATAAGTGACACAAACTGTATATAATTATGTTAGAAGCCTATGGGAACCTTTTTGGAGTTCCAAATCAATTCGATGTGCATGTTTTTGGTTTTTATGTGCAATAAAATACAATTTTTCCATTTTCAAATTTGACTGTGCGTGTCTATTTTGCCCCAGTATGTCAATATAGTAAGTTATAGGGAAATGATAACTATCTCTTCATATAGCTGAAGTTGTGCTGTAGATGAACATACCAAGCATGGGTATGTTAAATCATTTTTAATGTGGTATACAGAGACAAATATCAAAGGTACCAAATAACGGCCAAAATCGGTCAAGGGTCTAAGAGTAAATGGGGGGGTTGAATGCGGCTGCCTGCTGTCAAATTACATTAAAGTGTTTTTCTGTGTTTAAGACTACACAAGTTAGCATACCTAGCGTACACAGACTGTATAACTGCATCTTCCTCGCTCTGGCATGTGTAATCAATGATTATAAGAACTACAAGCCCATTAAACCTCCCTTAAATCTGCTGTGCAGCTCTCCTTCTGGCGTACCTGTCTGCTCTTATGCGGCTGGCCTCCTCTGTATAATTTTTGTTTGTTTATGGCATCTGGAGTTTGAGCAGAGTGAGACGTCTGTCCTCAATGCTTCTGTTTTGCATCTCTGTTTATCAACGATGTATTTTTCTGTGTTTCCATTCGTCAGTTTTCCAATCTTAGATTCACTCCATTCAGTATTTCTGTCCCATCTTTCTGACTTAGAGATAAGACTGAATGAAATTCAGAAGCAGTTTTATCTTTATCCTTAGTGGTTAAATATTTAAAGCAAATTTGTCCTAAGAAGTTGCCGTAGTTTTTCTCAGGAGGTGGTTAAAATCTGGCTACAAGATGTCTTTGAGTGAATTTAGCTCTACTGATGTAATGAAGTGACCCCAACTTGATTTAACATGCGTTGTTTAATTTTTTTTATTCTTTTGACAATGGGATGAGCAGAAAACAACAAGGGTCACATGTTTCTGCTGTCACTGATGACGTCATCGCTGTCTTCACTTTATAGAACTGGACGTGATGGGATGACTTTGTGCATAATTTACAATCAAAATGTTCTGATTTGGGGCTGCACGGGGGTGCAGTGCTGTCACCTCACAGCAAGATGGTTCCAGGTTCCAGTCCTGCCCTGTTCCGTGTGGGTTCTCTCCTGGTTTTCTGACTTCCTCCCACCTCCAAAAACATGCACCTTAGGTGAAATGATTGTTTCCAAACTGCCCGTAGGTGTGAGTGGTTGTTTGTGGCTCCATAGTACACTGGCGTCATGCTCGGAGTGACCCCTGCCCCTCGCCTGCAATCCAGTTGGGTTAGGCTCCAGGTACCCCCTTGACCCGCAATTATCGGAACAAGAGTTGACAATGAATGAAAGTTTTGTTTTTAATATTCTGGTGCTTTTATTAAATGAAATGTGAGTAAATAGAAATTCATGAAATGACGTGTGTGTTTGTGTGTGTGCGTGTGTGTGCCTGCGCGCGTGCGTGCGTGTATGCGTGTGTGTGCGTGTGTGTGTGTATACAGGTCCTTCTCAAAAAATTAGCGTATTGTGATAAAGTTCATTATTTTCCATAATGTAATGATAAAAATTAAACTTTCATATATTTTGATTGATTGCACACCAGCTGAAATATTTCAGGTCTTTTATTATTTTAACACTGATGACTTTGGTATACAGCTCATGAAAACCCAAAATTCCTATCTCAAAAAATGCTGCACAACCAGAAGAGGTGACCGGACCCTGAGAAAGATTTTGGAGAAGGGCCGATTCAGGACCTTGGGGGACCTGCAGAAGCAGTGGACTGAGTCTGGAGTAGAAACAACCACAGCCAACGGGCACAGGCGTGTGCAGGAAATGGGCTACAGGTGCCGGATTCCCCAGGTCAAGCCATTTTTGAACCAGAAACAGCGGCAGAAGCGCCTGACCTGGTCTACAGAGAAGCAGCACTGGACCGTTGGTCAGTGGTCCAAAGTACTTTTTTCGAATGAAAGCGAATTTTGCATGTCATTCGGAAATCAAGGTGCCAGAGTCTGGAGGAAGACTGGGGAGAAGGAAACGCCAAAATGCCTGAAGTCCAGTGTCAAGTACCCAGAGTCAGTGATGGTCTGGGGGGCCATGTCAGCTGCTGGTGTTAGTCTAGTGTGTTTTATCAAGGGCAGGGTCAATGCAGCTAGCGATCAGGAGATTTTGGAGCACTTCAGCTCTTCATCTGCTGAAAAGCTTTATGGAGATGAAGATTTCATTTTTCAGCACGACCTGGCACCTGCTCACAGTGCCAAAACCACCGGTAAATGGTTTACTGACCATGGTATTACTGTGCTCAACTGGCCTGCCAACTCTCCTGACCTGAACCCCATAGAGAATCTGTGGGATATTGTGAAGAGGAAGTTGACAGAAACCAGACCCAACACTGTGGATGAGCTTAAGGCCGCTATCGAAGCACCCTGGGCCTCCATAACACCTCAGCAGTGACACAGGCTGATTGCCTCCATGCCGCGCTGCATTGAAGCAGTCATTTCTGCAAAAGAATTCCCAACCAAGTGTTGAGTGCATAACTGAACATAATTATTTGAAGGGTGACCTTTTTTGTATTAGAAACCCTAATTTTTTCATTGGTCGGATGAAATATGCTAATTTTTTGAGATAGGGATTTTTGGTTTTTGTTTACTTTTTTGCCGACATCATCGATATTAAAACAATAAAAGGCTTGAACTACTTCAGTTGTGTGTAATGAATCTAAAATATATGAAAGTCTAATGTTTATCAGTACATTACAGAAAATAATGAACTTTATCACAATATGCAAATTTTTTGAGAAGGATCTGTATATGTGTCCTGATCTCCTCCTATTAACAGCCCCCCCCCCCGAATAAACTCACTAAATAAAAAATAGACACAATCTCAACTACTTCCACTGATACACCTTTTTATTCTTCCATCTACGCGCCCCTCCCTTTCCCCAACATTGTTACCATGGAGATGACCAAATGCATATCATATGCATGCACGAGTTTGTGTGGCTTATGCGCTCAAGGCTGGGCAGCAGGAAGAGTGTGTGTGTGTGGGGGGGGTGGGGGGTGGGGTGGACCAGGGCGCGACACAGAAATGTGTTCTACTTAAAATGCTAATTTTACATATTTAATGCCAAAGAGCGATTTCTATTGGGAGATGAGTGTTGAGGCAGTGAAGCGAAAGGAGAGGGGGATATAGCACTTATAGCACACACTCCACTGTCCAAAGGGGGGGTGAGCAAGGAGCGAGGGGGGGTTGACAGGGGAGATGAAAGCGCCACAAATTCCCTTCTCCCCACTTAACTCATTTATTCATCTGTTTGTACCCCCTCTCTCTCCTGCCCTCCTCTTTGCCTCTCTCTACCCCTCCGTCTCTATTATATAATGGTTCTGTGTTGAGATTCACCGACGCCGAAAACTATTTTCACTGCAGGCAGACGACCTCATCTAGAGAGACACTCACAGACCTGTTGCCGAAAGCACCAAATCTACACCACTCTATGTTTGCCCCGGCGTGGTGGGGCTCAAATCAGCACATCCACCTCATTTGTGATCATTAGTTCAAAGTCCCGGCGTTGAGGTCTCTTCCTGTTGGGCTCCCTGACCCGAGCTCGCTGGCCGCCCTCGCTGGTTTCATGGTTGATTACAGCTGTTCCTGGATTACTCCCATGTTGTTTTTGGGACTACAGGTAAAACCAGATTAACTCGACTTTAGATCTGTGAACTCAGCTGGAAGGCCGGAGGGGTGGGTCTCAGGGAGAGAGGATGAACACACACACACATAGACACACACACACCAAGTGAGAGACCATATTGGTCTTATCTTACTGCTTGATTAGGTAAATGCTGCATGCATGATGTATCCAGACTAATGACATCATCTGCATTAACAGACTACTACAGATCTTGCATTCACTTTGGACTCACTCTGAAGAACAAAGACCTCCTCTGGAGGCATACACCGCCCTCAATGTTGGTGGCTTTCAGTTTCCCTTATTATATTTGTTGGATCACTAGATCAAACTCCACTGGGCTGGTTCAGCATCAGCATTCTCCTCCCAACAGCCACATCCTTGATCTTCACCCTCTCTGCGTACCGAGCCAGCCTCCATCAGTCCAGTCCATAAAAGAGCCTTAACTCCCAACGAACCCTGAGGCCTTCTGCTTTGTGCTGACAGGTTGTGTTTGCTGTGGAGCTCAGTGGAGCCAGTGAGTCCTGAGTCTCACTGGCCGATGGTGTCCATGGATGGCTGGAGCTATTGACAGTCCCTGACACTGACAGCAAAGCAATCTGCTTCCAGAGTCCTTGTGCTGAACATATGTATGTATGTGTGTGTGTGTGTGTGTGTGTGTGTGTGTGTGTGTGTGTGTGTGTGTGTGTGTGTGTGTGTGTGTGTGTGTCCGGTTTCTAACGTTGTCTTTGCAAAGATGTGCAGTTATTTTAACACCAAAGCCCCCTGCCCCCCGGTGGATCCAGGGCGTCGTGAAGAGGTTGTCTGCCTTGACTACATATTCGCTTAGATCATTCTAAGAACCCATAATGATTTGTGTTTCTGATGTAGAGCAGAATACATCTGATTGGACGACGTAATATTTGTCCCCTCTTGCAGCTGGATGTTGGCAAAAACCAGACGTGGTAACCTTCTCTCCGGTTTTATAGCAGTGCTGTCATCATTTCTGTGCACAGCGTGGCCTTAAGGTCATGGAGGACTGGGACGAGCGTGCCATCCTGCCAGTCACAGACGTCCCTGACCACCGTTTTCATCTGAGGGGCTACAAATAACACAAGATAAAGCTGACAGGTTAACCTTTTCAATTATCTCATTGCCATGAGGAAGAGCGATGCGCGCTGTGAATGCGATGTGGCGCGGAGACAATTGAAATATCATTGTGTTCATGTCCTGGGGCCTCGGCATGCTGTAGCATCGTCTGACACCACATACCAATGAAAACGCCGCTGTACTTCTGTTCTTGTGCATGTTTTTAAAGTTCAGCCTATTGTTTCAGTGAAGTCTATGCTTCAACAGAACAATCAAGAACACACACACACACACACACAGACACACACACACACACACACACACACACACACACACACACCTCAGTGAGTGGCTTGCTAGACAAACACAGTTTTCCCAATCCTCCCACAGGCACCAGTCCAACCCATGAGGTCATCGCCTGCCGAGACCCGGGATTAAAACTCCAAAGGAACCCTTGGAAGCATGTGTTTATATGTTCTGACAACTCTGCAGCCTGATTAAGCCCCCTCTTTGCTAACGCTAATGCTAAGCTAAAATTAGCTTTGTTCTCAGCCGAAAGGTGACTTTTTCAATAGCCCCCATCATGATAAACTGCGGTAGGCTAAACTGAATCTATGCTAATTTCAAGCATTTCAATTCCAAGTATTTCCTGTGAATATGACCCCTCAGCGTGAGATTCATCGACGCGTATGTCAGAGCACTGAGCTAACGCAGGATCGCTTTGGGCTAATACAAGATTAAAGAGGGTCATATGCAGAGGATTTGGGTTTAACTTGTTTGAAGGCAAACGGGAACAGCAAGACTGAAAAGGTAGAAGCGTTGGGACACAAGCTCAATGCTGCTGTTTGACCAATGAAATAGTAGCAGCTGATTAAGCATTTACGTGTAAAATCAAATTTATTGTTATAATATCTAAAGAAATGTCCAAACTAAGTCAATTATTTTGGTTCACCCAAAATTATTTTAATGCATTTGCACCTCGGTTTTATGATTGTGATATACAAATAAAATATTACCTTTATCAACAAGGAGCATTAACACAATGCTGAAATACAAGCTAAAGGAATAACCTTGGGTTTTTTTAATAAACAGTGCAAAGATCTTCCTCTGAGATATTTTTCACATTGTTTGATTCCTGCAGTTTTGAAAGGAATGATCCCAGTTTTCTCATTTTGAGATAAATAGACACCAACATTTACAACTCTTGAGAATATAACTCTTGAAGAGAGGCTGCAGTGGTGAAAATATTGCCGTCTGGGATTGAAAATCAATAAAAAATTCAAGGAAAGAATGAATAAATGGTCTGTAAGTTTTGTTAAATGAGCCAAGAAAAAAAAGAAAAAAGAATGATGGCAGAAACGTCAAATGCATAGATGGTGTCTCACCGCAAGTGAAAAGGAGCAAAGAGATCAGTGTGGTTTTATAGACTTGATGTGTAACAGATAACAGAAATATGGGGGAGAACACAGTAAACGTATCAAGGTTTTATGATAAGCATGTTCAGATGCAAAGTTTACTTTTGGTAAAACAGTTAATAAAATAAGACAGTCATGCAAAGAACTAAATCTGGTGTATGTGTTATTAATTACCATAACAACTACCATAAGAATACCCCTCACGGTGGAATGACGAGCATAGGGACGTTCATGCGAACATTATCAAGTCAGTATCGTACTTTCTGGTTGTCAAAGCTTCAGTCTGACATTTTTTGGGGTTCTGCTGTCCCAGATGGATCTTGTAGTTCCATTCCTCTCACACTCTGGACGCATAAACCCGAACAGCCCTCTGAGCCCTCTGTGGTTTTATCATCAATTAAAATCCCAGCACCACTTGCTGAGCTGCACTGTGCGCTGTCACATCGTATTTACGTGATCTCACAGTGAGATGAGCTGTGGAGAAAACCTGCATAGTGTTCCTCTGCAACAAACACAGCTACGCACAATAGGAAAACCTCTCTCTCTCTCTTCTGCTGCATGCAAACATGAAAAAATGTGTCTCTAACATACAGCCATTAGAACAACTGTTCTTATGAACACAGTTTCATGCATGCCTGCACAAGCAAACACAATTACTAGATAATAAGCTTTGGCTGTGAAATCAAATAGAAAATGTCATTAAATACAAAGAGGGAAGAGAGAGGGAGACTTGTGTGTGAGAAATCAACCATCATCATCTCCATCCGTACAAGTTCTCCGCTTCATTCTCCCTGTCCCAACACATCGCCCAGTAAGTAGGCTGAGGCCAATGGCTCGACTCAACACCACCACGTGTTACGCCAGAGTGTCTGCTTACGCCTCCCTGGGTTTAATCAGCTCCGACAAACCGAACATCTCTGGAGAGTTTACGCCACTTGGTTTGACTTGTCGGTTGACTTCTAGCTGCAGAGCAGATTGCATGGCTTTGAGGTCAGTTGCAATTCCAGAAGTCATGTGATATGGGAGTGAATCACAAACTCGTGTTGTTTTTCTCTTGAAAAATCGAGTAAATTATGAGGAAAAAAATGTTCTACTCCAAAAAAAAATGTTCTTACATTCATCCTTGTCATCTGTGCTAGCACAGAAAAACATCTACAGCTGAAAACTACCTAAAGGTTCAATCGTCCAATCGACCATGAAAAATAGATCTGAATCACCATCATCTTCACTGTGGCTATCTATGTGTGTTCAGTGATGCTGACTACATCCTCTCACATACTCTTGCATGACAGCTAAAGTAGCTCCGTCTAATGGGACTGATGTTCCCTGCCATTTGCCTTCAGGGTCTTTCCTAATGCTCTCTCTCTTCATCGCTGACTTTTTAAGTGTTTTTTCTGTTTTTTTCTTCTTCTCCTTGAGGAAACATGACCAACAAAGCCTTGTTTTAGAAAGAGTAAGGTCACTGATCTCAGAGTGTTTATTGAGTTATTTACAACCCTGCCAAAGTCTTACACACCTCAGTCAGTGAAATACAACTAGAAGTGAGGGAGGGTGAAGTTAGGATTGAAGTATTGTTTTCTGCAGAGGCTGTAGATTGTTGGATTTATCAAGAGTAAAATTCCTAATAGCGCCATTTCAGACGATGAATGCTATTTTTGGGATTAGAATTTTTGGTATCAATCAAGAGGAAATATCTAAATTGACCTGATCAATTGCAAATATATTTTAAGCGCACCGTCCTGATTGCTGTAGGGGGTACAGTTAAAGCACCTTTCTAAAGTCATCTAGACCAGTGGTCCCCAACCCTCGGGCCGCGAACCAGTACCGGTCCGTGAGTCATTTGTTACCAGGCAGCACAGAAAGAAAAAATAATTCACACTACTTCTGTTTTATTTATTTCAGAGACTGAAAGATGTTTTATTTTGAAAAGTGATGTCTGTGCAGAATGACGCACAGAGAAATGCGTGCGTCTGTCCCACTTGACAGGTCTTGGTCACGTGACAGGTTATCAGCCCACACAATTAAGCGCCCACAATTGCACCAGTGTCCTGCATTAAAATCAAAGCAGATTATCCTGATATCACCCAAAAAGTATAGAAAACTCTGCTTCCATTTCCAACTTCCTGTCCTTGTGAAGCGGGATTTTCTGCAGTGACCGTAAAGAAAACCAAACTGCGGAGTAGACCGGACATACGGAACACACTTCAGGTGTCATTGTGTCCCGTTACCCCTAGATCAGCGGTCCCCAACCACTAATTCTCATTATTGTAATTATTATTATTTGATTGACTTGTTCACGCTTTTATTGGAAATGATCAGTATTTCTCCTACATTGAATGCACTGATTGTAAGTCACTATATTTCAAAATAAAGCTCATCAGAGCAGTGACTTGAATCGAGTTTTTAATAAAATTATTTCTTACAATTATTTTGTTCACAGAGATTTTATCAATTTTTGAAAAAAAGGTTGTTTATTGTCTGTTGATGTCTACATTTTACATAAAACCGCTGCGCATGATTTATTATTAGACTACAGCTTTCCTGGCATCATTAACGATTATCGAGCAAATGAAGACCAGTCCGGGAAAATATTGTCTTAGATGAAACCGGTCCGTGGCACAAAAAAGGTTGGGGACCGCTGATCTAGACAACAGATGTTAGCTTAGCATTAGCTGCTTTCTAGCAGGCTTTAACATTTTGATAAAAATATGTAATTTTACTTATTCCTTTTTGACTTAAACAGTTATGACATAGTTATTAATAAAATTGTTAAAATTAAGTTTGGTTAGTTTTTTTATTGTACGATTGGCAAACCTCAATCCTTGCGTACGGCTTCTATAGTATATTCTGTTATTCTTTTGGAATGCATAAACATCATGTTGGGATGCACAAATGTTTGTTGAAGTGCAAATCAGGGATGCACTAGTTTCTTGAGGTAAAATGAACTCTGCTTCAGCAGGCACCCAATTCAATTCGGTTTTTATTTCTAGGACTGTTCCAAATACCATTTGGGGCCACCAGAGTCTTTGTGGTAGTTGTCCCAGAATGTTTGAAGCTGTGGTGAGGAGGTGGAGGATGGTATACACACTGACGCAGTTTATGTTACACACAGGATCAGTTGCAATCTAAATGGTCCATCACACAGTCCAGGTCCATACAGTGAAACTGACTCAAGTCTACAAGACTTTCTTTCAAGATATAAGTGAACATTATATAAACAGCTTTTAGTTTTTTCCTAAAATGTCTTACTGGATTTGCTGTAAAACACATTAGTTCCAAAATAAATTAGTATTAACATCCAAGGAAGCATGCTAACAATTTTAGCTTTTGTTTTTTGTCTTAATTGAGAGCAAATATTCTACATTTTCAAAATGTAATCAAACCAGGTAACGAACATTAAATCCTTTAGAAATGGTCAGTTTGCTGTATGGCTATATTAAATGGAAGGTACATCAAAACAACTGTTAGTTCAGAAGCAAAGCTCAGGGGGTGAAGTGTGGAGGTTCTTGGAATATGAGGTTGCTTTGATACTGGTTGTATTCAGGTTACATGAATGAGCTGATCTTTAATAATTTAATCCATCTGTTCTTTAATTTATACCACAATTTAGATGCACATTGGTCTCCGTTTAGGATGCATGTTTTTTTCGCATTGCGCACATAAATGTTTGGTGGACACGTGTACTAATAACAATATTACACGGTCCGCTTGTCAACATTGCATAAGGTAGTAAAAAATGAGAGGATTTTGAGCTGCAGCAAGAAGAGAAGGAACATCATTTGCCTCGGGGTAACAACCACCTAATTGAATTACATTTTACTTCACTACTTTTTATAAAAACTAAAAGGATTGGAGGTTAAAAGAAAGATGGAGGACATGTAAAACTGTTTTATCTGAATGATGAAACAGTGATTTATGTCACAGGAATTCCACCTGAATGTAATGTAAGAAGCTTTATTTCTTCTTATCCTTTTGTCTTTTCCCTTCAGGGGAATCACTGAATCAGTTGCCTCCATCTAACCCTGTCTTCTGCATCCTCTTCTCTCACACCAACTACCTTCATGTCCTCTTTCACTACATCCATAAACCTCCTCTTTGGTCTTCCTCTAGGCCTCCTGCCTGGCAGTTCGAAACTCAGCATCCTTCTACCAATATATTCACTATCTCTCCTCTGGAGAGATTGTCCAAACCATCTCAGTCTGGCCTCTCTGTCCTCTAACATGTGCTGTCCCTCTGATGTACTTATTCCTGGTCCTATCCATCCTGGTCACTCCCAGAGAGAACCTCAGCATCTTCATCTCTGCTACCTCCAGCTCTGTCTCGTGTCTTTTCTTCAGTGACACTGTCTCTAGACCAAACAACATCGCTGGTCTCACCACAGTTTTGTACACCTTTCCTTTCATTTTAGCTGAAACTCTTCTATCACACATCACACCTGACACTTTCCTCCACCCGTTCCATCCTGCCTGTACACGCTTCTTCGCCTCTTTTCCACACTCTCCATTGCTCTGGACTGTTGACCCTAAGTACTTAAAATCCTCCACCTTCTTGATCTCTTCTCCCTCTAACCTCACTATTCCACTTGGGTCCCTCTCATTCACACACATGTATTCTGTCTGACTGCAGCTAACCTTCATTCCTCTCCTTTCCAGGACAAACTTCCACCTCTCTACCTTCTCCTCCACCTGTTTCCTCCTCTCACTGCAGATCACAATGTCATCTGCAAACATCATAGTCCATGGAGATTCCTGTCTAACCTCGTCTGTCAGCCTGTCCATCACCATAGCGAACAAGAAGGGGCTCAGAGCTGATCCCTGATGCAGTCTCACGTCCACCTTGAACTCCTCTGTCACACCTACAGCACACCTCACCACTGTCTTACAGTCCTCATACATGTCCTGCACCACTCTAACATACTTCTCTGCCACTCCAGACTTCCTCATACAATACCACAGTTCCTCTCTGGACACCCTGTCATAAGCTTTCTCCAGATCTACAAAAACACAATGCATGTTTGGCCTTCTCTGTACTTCTCTATCAACATCCTCAAAGCAAATACTGCATCTGTAGTACTCTTTTTTGGCATGACACCATACTGCTGCTCACAAATGCTCACTTCTACCCTTAGTCTAGCTTCAACTACTCTTTCCCATGACTTCATTGTATGGCTCATCAGCTTTATCCCTCTCTAGTTCCCACAACTCTGCACATCTCCCTTGTTCTTAAAAATGGGCACCAGCACACTTCTCCTCCATTCCTCAGGCATCTTCTCATTATCTAAGATCCTGTTGAACAACCCAGTCAGAAACTCTACTGCCAACTCTCCCAGACACTTCCATACATCCACAGGTATATCATCAGGACCGACTGCCTTTCCACTCTTCATCCTCATCAATACCCTCCTCATTTCATTCTGACTAATCTTTGTTACTTCCTGGTCCCCAACAGCCACCTCTTCTAGTCTTTGTTCTCTCTCATTTTCCTCATTCATCAACTCTTCAAAGTACTCTTTCCATCTTCCCATCACTCTACTGGCACCTGTCAATAGGCTTCCATCCCTATCTTTAATCACCCTAACCTGGTGCACGTCCTTCCCATCTCTGTCTCTCTGTCTTGCCAACCGGAATAGATCAGTCTCTCCCTCCTTACTGTCCAACCTAGCATACAAGTCATCATAAGCCCATTGTTTGGCCTTTGCTACCTCTACCTTCACCTTACGCTGCATCTCCCTGTACTCCTGTCTACTCTCCTCAGTCCTCTCAGTGTCCCACTTCTTCTTAGCTAACCTCTTTCTCTGTATACACTCCTGTACCTCCTCATTCCACCACCAAGTCTCCTTATCTACTTTCCTTCCAGATGACACACCAAGTACTCTCCTACCTGTCTCCCTGATCACATTAGCTGTAGTTGTCCAGTCACCTAGAAGCACCTCCTGACCACCCAGAGCCTGTCTTAACTCCTTCCTAAAAGTCATGCAACACTCTTCCTTTTTCAGCTTCCACCACTTTGTCCTCTGCTCTACCTTTGCCCTCTTCATCTTCCTCACCACCAGAGTCATCCTACACACCACCATCCTATGCTGTTTGGCTACACTCTCGCCTACCACTACTGCTAAGAAGCTTTTTTTACTGGCATTTATTCTGAAGGACATTTTTTTACCAAAGCAAGCAAATTAATAATTTTAAATAGGCAATGCTTTCCCACTTGCAGACATCATCATCCCTTAATTCCTGCTCTACATCTTTTCTTCTTCCATTTCCATGCGTGGTTTTGTTGCTTTGCATCATTTCACCACAATAGAAAATAAAAATAGAAAATTATGTTTACGCTTGCGTTATGTGATTGCATGCCATTTCTTTGTCCCCACCACTTCAATGTCAGCTGAAACGTGAATGTTTTCAGTCATTTAAGACTTTTACACCTCATCTAATCTCTTCAAGCCCTCACCTCATGATGTTAGTTTGAAATTGTTTTCTCAAACGCTGAAGGAAAAATTCGCACGGCTGTAACATGCATTTAAAGTCATCATCTGGAAGCTTACCAGCCCTGCTTCCTATCATAAATCCCTGTGCTGTGGGTGTATCTGTCTGAGAGAAGGTGCCAACAGAAATTGCCCTAGGAAATTGATGTAATCACACACAAATGGTGCATAGCTGTGTCGAATTTCACACGCTTTGTCGCTGCTTACGGCTACCCTCCTCCGACCTCTCACCCCTTCAGCAACAAGACACTGGGTGCTTCGGTACGATGCGACGGCAGTCCAGCCAAATCAAAAGCAGATACTGTCCTAAAGCAAATCATGAGAAATGAAATTTAAAAACAAAAGGAACCCAACTTGTTCATTAAACAGCGGAGGTTTAGTTCCAGTCATGTTTGAAGACCTGTCTTTCTTATAATTGCAATGGTTTGATTTGAATGAAGAAACACCGTTAAGCTCTAGGGCTGATCTAAAATGTTCAGTCGGAGTGCTGTCTAATTCTAACAAGTCCTAAAATGTGCTTCCTGCCCTTCACAGCTCGTTGCACCAAAAGGAAGTTTTCTCTTTTCACCAATAAAGAAGAGAAAGGAGAAAGAAGGATAAGCAAACTGAAACCTGGCGAAACACCTACTTCTTGAAAGAGCTTAAACTGCCAAATTAGTCTTGGGGTCAGAGCCTGACTCTGCTTTATTGTTTGTCATGACACCGGTCCGTCATGCCCCTGTAGAGAAAAGCAGTAAGACAGTGACGGGCTAATGAGAAGGATCAGTGAATGTTTCAGTAAATCCTCCTGATGGCCATTGTAGGAGTCATGGATGGGTAGCCATGAGCGTTTGGCAAAGAAAGTGGTTCAGAGAAATGTCCAACTGTGTGTTAGTCGCACAAGGTCTTAGTTGTCAAACTTAGTTAGACATTAAAATAAGAAGGAAGTTTCGACTTCAAGGAGAAAGTGGAAATATTGTTTTCATACCTTCCCTTTATGTTGAAAATCAACAAATCATCTCAGAATACGAAGCATGAACTGGAAAAAAAACATGGCGAAAACTGGAATGGATATCAGTGGAGGACATACTGTACCCCACCAAGCCCCAGCGGTTCCCTTTAATTCAGTCAGGCCTTACCCAGAATCTATTTGTTTGATCTGGATGGATTTGGATCTGCACCAACTTTCCAAACATTCATTTACCAAATATCCCAAACATGCTTTATTCTATTCACTTCAGCATTCGTGTGTCATCTCTCCAGAAATTAGAGAAAATGTTGGACAGCACTCATGACCCAGGATGCAATGTCCAAAGTACAGAGGCCATGGGTTCGATTCCCGCCCCTGCTCTTTCACCCCTATTTCCTATCACCCAAAACTGTCAATCTATCATCCCTACTAATTGATTTAGTGAATACTGACCAATATCTTTCTGGTCAGCATTAATCAGCAGTCATTCACTGACCGTCTGACTAAATAGGAATGTCTTTGATGAAACTACCCCCAATGTCCTCATACACATGAAGGCATGCACACAACTCGTTCACACCTCCACACAGATCCTACTGTCCCTCTGCCCTCGCCGTCCAGAGGCAGGCCGTGTCCGGCGGCTGTAATTGCTGCCTCTGTGGCCCGGACAGACAGGGGGACAGGGGATTGAACATGACACATACTCATTATTAGTGGACCGGGTGCTGTTTTCATAATTACAGGGGGTTTGGACGAGCACACTGAATCAGACTCAGAGACTCATCGCTCCGACTCCAAATGGTGCAGCTTCTCTTGGTGGTAGCCTTGCCGGTGGCTGATTGGACATTTCTGAAATCAGTTCTGAAGGTGTTTGGAAGGATAAGTGACCTGTCCAAGTTCCACTCCACCCAGGACCAGCTCCAGAGGATGAATAAACAGTCCAGTTCCACTTCCAGCTTTGCTAACAGTCTCCCGACTTTGGCTTCATATCATTTGGCGAAATGTCAAATTTTTGATTTAAGAGAACAAAATCTTTCCTCCCCTAAACTGATAATCAGTCAAATGATAAAATATCTTACAGATGGCTTCTCTGGAACATATCCATACTTTGCACAAGTTCTTCCTCTATCAGAGCAATTGTCATGTCTTTTGGACAACAGCACAGTATGCCTCATCTCTAAACACACATCAACTGATTCTACTGTGATGAAAGGTTCTGGTGACACAGAGCAGGACAACATGTAAAAGTAAAAAAGTACAATCAGATCTCGTTCTTTACAGCTGTGTATTCTCAGGTAGAGGAGTTCCCAGGAAGTCTAGACATACATATTAGTTCTGCCCAGCAGGTCAGTGCAGTGGAGGGCTGACTTGGAGCCAGCCGGGCGCTCAGGCATGAGGAGGATTTGAACCGAGCTCAGTCTGCGGCCCGGTGCTGGGGCTGACGCTGGGGTTGTTGTGCCGGCAGCCAGTGGCTGTAGCCTACCTACAATCTCCCTGATGATAATGCAACTTGGCAGCCCTGAGGGCAGAGCCCATACAACTTTCTCAGCCCTCTCTGAGTAAATGGTGACCCCTGAACCTGCCCTTCATAGAAAGGGAGGGAAGGAGAGGAGGGGAAGAGGGGGGACAAGGGCAGGAGGGGGACGGTAGGACAAGGGGTATTCAGCAGAGGCATTAGCAAAGGGTAAGGGAAATAGAGCCGTAAAGAGGAAAGGATGACAGAGGGCAAAAGAAGGAACAAAATCAAGGCGATGCAATCGGAAGAGGTTAATCTCTTTTACCGAGAAACGTCTGAACATTCAACCCAGACAGAAGAAGTCTGCAGACCGGTTCTGTTCATCACACCTTAGGGGCAAAACGGAGAGACCCTTCAACCCCATCCGAAACCCCTAACTGCATTTTCTGTCAATCAGTTTCAATCTGCGTTTGAAAAATTTAAGGTCTTATTATTTATAAGTAAGATTAAAAAGAACGCATCACAGTAAACTACAAACGATGCTTAAATCATAAGGATCATATCTTTACATAGTATTTCCACATAATCCAATCCAATTCACTATATTTACATAAGCGCATTTGTAAACAGTTACCAAGAAGATGTCTGGTGGAGGTGGAAAGTGCGGATGCTGGGTGGGTCAAGTAAGCTGCAGTAATCTTTAGCAATTAAAGTCCTGCTGGGTGTCGGTCAGAGGAACTCACTCCTCTTGGAAAGTTACGACAACATCATGTTTTAATAAAGTTATGATAATTTTTATGCTTTTATAAAGTTATCATCAAGAGCATTTTACACTTAATTAAAGATAATATAACACAAGTACAAACTTTCAAATGAGAATGAACTTTTAATTCTGTAAATACTCAATCATTGCTAATGTGAGACAAAAAAAAAGGCTTGGATGTCCAAAACAAAAAGCACAATCAAAATAAATCTGTAGAACTAACATATGAAATAATGGACTCAGTTAACAAAAGCTGCAACTTCAGATGCATCCAGCATTAAACACAGGGGTCTCTTCATGCTTAACTCTTACACACTGCCCCCGATCCATCATTCAGTCATGTCTGAAATTATATCCGCCACAGTTGACTAAGATAAAGATGAGGGCGATGAATTGATCATGCATAATCAAGGCAGACCTACTTTCCAATCAATCCAATATGAAAACCTTGCAGGATATTTTGTGTACAATTTTCATTGTTATAAAACAGGTTTTCAACTTCTAAAATATATCACAACTTTCTATTTTCTTGCTGTTCATTTTGGACCCTATTCTTACATTTAGATCAATATTTCTTCAAATATTGATAACATAAAGATGTTGCCTGAACGCAGTAAGAGTGCAACACCATGCTGTCGATTTAAATACGCAGAGCAGCCACATGTCTCTGAGATGATGTTTGTCTTAGAGCTTTTTAAAGGCTGTCTTTACCCCGGGTTCTCTATGTTATCCGTCTCTATCTTTATCTTTCACCATCTCACCTATTAGTCCATTCTGATGTATTCATCTCTCCGGCCCTGTCCATGTGGGTAGTTTTTTCCAGTATGAATCCATTTGTCTCCACTGATGGAAAATAATTGCAAAGCAAACAAATCATGTCTGCCACATTGAGCAGGCCTCTACTCGTGGGGCATCGCGGCTAAATAGCTAAAGGAACGACAGACAGACAGACTGACAGAGAGAGAAAGAATGAATGGAGGGAGAGAAAAAGAGGAAGAAAGAGCAAGATCACAGGAGGGTAGTTTGGCATTTATAGTATAGTATAGTTTATAGTATATGTGCAGACTTAATATTGGAGAAAATGTTGGAGCTCATTCCAGGTATTTTAGGTGAGATACTGTAATTACCGCATGATTCAAAAATCAAACTTTTAAAAAAGAAAACCTATAAATACAACTTTCATTTGACACTAAATTTAATAAGTTATCATTAAACAAGAAACAAGTAAAATTAAAATTTTAAAAGGTCAGATGTCGTTATTATTTACATGTTCTGTGTACCAAGAACTTTTACCAACAACCAGGGTTTGAAAGGTTAAAAAAAATTTATATCATCCTAAACAGTAAATATTAGATCAATAACTGTAAAACATTCTTTCTATTATTTTCTCTTCTGAAATGGGACATTTTTAAAGATGCTGCTTTTCAATATGAAAACAAAGACATCACAGGTTTTTTTCATGGCTAAAAAAAATCCACTTATGGCTGTAAAAATGTATTTTTTAATGATGAAAATCTCCCATTATTATCAACTTTAACTTTCACATTGAATGAATGGCAGCTAAAGCTATGACAGTTCAGTTACATGCTAGCTGTTGTCCAGTCTGTGAACATGCACCAAAACCGATCGCCTTCTCTTAGCCGACACACACACACACACACACACCAGTGGAATCCATCTAAATAGTCTCTGCTCAGAGGGAACCGGCTCCAAAAGGACCGGACATCACAACTGGTCCACAGCTCCTCAACCATATAATAATGAATTATTAAGTAATTACATCTTATGCTTTTTTAGTAAAGGAATATTATATTGCTTTTGAGTTTGGAACATCAAAAAAATTAGTTTTATTTTTCATTTCCTGCTTTAAAACTTTTTCCATTTCAATAAATCAATTAAGTTGAAAACATCCATCAAAATTGTAGAAACCTTTATAGTTTAACGACATGCTGATGCACACTCTTATAGGTTTTCAAAGGGACTTCAGCACAACTTGTGTGTAAACTATTATACACCCTGATATGTGAGATATACTAAGAATATTACAGGAGTTGCAACTTGAGGCTTTTATTCATGCTAATGAAGTGTCCAACAGTTAAAGATCATTTACGTTGAATTTAATTTAACTTCACTGACACACAGTCTCATAATGAGGAAGTTTGTCCACATAGTGCAGACTTGCATTAAGCTCATCATCATAAAATCTGCTCTGAGCATATATGACCAATCTACAAGGTCAATAACTACTTTAGCCTCCTTGTTAACTGTATGAATTACATCGTATAGGCTATACTTTGCAGACCCAATATACTGGAACTAATTATGCTATAGATTACGGATATCAATCATGTTCTTTTTTAACACACTCACTTATGTACATTACTTCTAGCACAGGCCAGCGCGCTTTAGAAACGGCAGGACTTAAGTCAGGAGAGGTCAGATGTTTGCTCTCCGTTGAAACTGTAAAGATAATGGTGACGTAGAAGATGTAGTCATCATATCAGTCATCAGTTAACATGTCCAGCCCCTCCAAATGTGCATTTTAATCCCCTTGATCTGGATTAAGCAGATCTGAATCTGGATCTAATTGCACATAACAGTGGAACGTGATTAGTTTTCCATACCTGGGTGTTTCATTTAGATCATAAAGGGAATAATCGACTCATCTGAACCCTGATCCCCTTCAAACCTTCAAAGATCCCCCCAATATCTGGTGACTGTTCACGTACAAACCAACACGTGTGATGACACACCCTCCTCCAGCCCTAACACTAGCAGATAACATTAACTAGGAGTCATCAATATCCCATGTCCATGATGCTCGTCGCTCATCTGCGTGCTTTTGTCAAGAGGCATTTACGATTGAAGTGAAACGATGATGATGATGGGATTGTAAAATGAAAGTGTCATAATCAAGGGCCATAACTCTCGTAAAAAGAAGTCAATTGGCTGTTGTTTCTTAACTCAATTTACTACAGTACATAATAAAGCTGCTCATAAAATATTATTCTTCTACGTTTAATGAGTTTCCAGAAAGCTTGTCCTTTTTTCAACGTTATCCCACAAGAAGAAATTTTAAATTTAGGTCCACAAATCATGCAGAAACAAAAATAGTTCTGTACAAAATGTTTTTTTTTACCTAGGAATTAGTCTATTTCATGGTGAGATGTACACACTTACCTAACGTGAATGGATGAACCCATTACAACCACTTTGTAGAGGGATCAATTAATTCTCTTGTGATTGAGGAGAACACAAACTCTCCACATCTGACCACTCATTAGACAGATTCCACACAGCCGCGAGTCGTGTCGCCTGTTCTCTGGCTCCCTCCAGTGATCCAAGCCTCCGTCCGCTTCTACGCAGGTCAGTATTTTATCCCTCAGTCACCAACGCCGGCATTCATTCATTAATAGATGTAAAAAGTGGACGCTGATGCCTCACAAATATAAAATAATGGTGTTGATAAACCAGCTTACTGCTGCTACTCAATACCTGACACTGTGACGTGTCTGAGAGCTTTACTGTAGCCCTTAGGTCTTGTATAATGCATGTAAATTAATCTAAAATATACAGGTAAATCACCAGTGGCACAGAAAAAAAAAGTCAAGTCTGCATGACATTTGTTTCGTAACTCCGTATTTTAAAATGTGTAAAAATACTTTGCATACAGCTATCCTCACCTCACCTGCTTAATGGAACACTCAAAGCAATGCATATCATTATTTTTGACAGTTGAATATCTTTCGAAATTGGACATTTAAGGCTTCCCAGTGGTTCACTTTTACTTAAAGTGGAATGTTTCAAAAGAAAACCCAGAATTAAATGCGCTGCCCGGTGGAAGTAGCTTATTCACACCCTTCCATAAAGTATAAAGACCTATGTTGTTCTGCTGATGTCAGTGTTCACTGTTGTGTGGCACTGGATGTCTGACCATTTGTCACCAGTCTCCCAGTGAATTCTGGGATCTTTATATTGTGCGATGTCTTTAGATATTTCGCAGGAGCCACTGTGGAGGCGTGATGCCAGACTGGGAGAAGTAGTTCCACCACCAGGGTTTTTCCTGCCGCTCTATTCCTCCCTCGCCTACGTTTGGCTCGGTGTAGCGCTCAAACTGATTGTAGGGGTCGAAGCGATCCCATGTGTCCACTGTGGGGAAGAGGTAGTCATCGAAATCTGGCTCCAAAGGAACCTGGATCAAAGACGAGGAAAAGGTGAAAACGAGAGGCTCTACCTCTGCACAATACGGAGTGGGATAGGTTCATTTTATACTTGAATGGTATCATTTGAACACGATAATAAAAATCCGACCTTCTCCAAGACGAAGTCGACGCGTCCGGCCCTGTTCATTCTGTGAGGCAGATACACCCGCTTGCTGACCCTGGAGTAACCCTTGGCCGTTGCCGTCAGGATGTGAGTGCCGGGGTTCAGCAGCCTCCAGTAGTCTCCATCTTCAGCTGAGGCGACGGGAAGAGAGGGATGAGAGGTACAGTATATGTGTCGGGGGGGTATCAGATGACGGAACAGAGGAAGTGATGGACGTGAAAGGGACATGCAGGATGGATTTACCTGTGGTGACGTCTTTCCTGATCCCCTTCACGGAAATAGTTGCGCCTTTTATACTGTTCCCATTGATATCCTTGACTACTCCCTTTATCCCTCTGTGGACCTGTTCAGGGACAAGGAGCACATCAGGAAGTAGTTTTATGTCCTTATTTGATATGACCTCAGCTCAGGAGGAGAGGGTTCACTTATTTAAACATGAGCAAACTTTTTATTTCAGGTAAGAACAACAACTTACCGATTCCATAAAACTGAGCAGAGCTTCTTTATTGCGCTTCCATTCCGTGTAAAGCTCGACCTCCGCGGGGAATTTGTCACAGCCGAGCTCCACGGTGATCTCCAGACAATTAGTGTGTAAGTAGTTGAAGTCTGACATACCTGCAAAGCAGACACACCTATGGAGTCTCTCAGGAAGCCAGGAAATAACAGAAAAGTGAGGTGTAAATAGTTCTCGCTGTAGTTTTAGGAGTTTTTTTCTCACCACCAGGAAAACTGTACCACAATGCACCATTGATGATGCCCCTAGTTCGGTAAAAAGAGGCCCCACACCGATCTGTGTCGTTGTTGGACATGGTGGCGTGGGCGTCTGCGTAGGTACGAGCCAGCTGCTTGAAGGCCTGACGGGGGGAGAGATGGGTAGATGCAGCCATTACTGGGTCTCATCATCAGTTCACACATCCGTCAGGCATCCGTCACACATCCGTCGTCCTATCCATTCCTACCTGCTCGTCAGGAGTGGGTGAGAACATCTTCTCCTCATGCAGATCTCTGGAGAAGTCAAAGGGATATGAGATCACCAGCTCCCCCCCGTGGAGGCTGGCAGACTGAACGAAGGGAAGCGACCTGATCCACTTCATCACCGCGTAGGTCTCTGGAGCCACCTACAGCCCAGATGTAGAACTGTAAGAACCCCGTGTCCAGTCGGCCTCCGCAGATCTGAACGGTAAAAACTGACCCTGCCAAACCAGTACGCATCAGGGATCGGGATGTGGTCGATGCGGTAGTGCCTGCTTCTCCGGTTCCGGTAGAAAATGGATGTGAGGTCAGGAAAGTTGCGGTTGAGGTCAATATTCTGGGCATTAGTCCGTCCGTTGGTCCAACCGTTCAACAGGTGACCCTGAAACATTTCAGGTCAAACAGTTGAGAGCATTAATATGTGTCAGAATGAAGATGATGATGAAGAGCAGAATGTGAACATTAATATTAGACATGAGTACCAGAAGGAACGTGTTAGACTATTTTTGTTAATAGCCTTGTTAACATGTCGACAAGACCTTATATCCACCATGGAAGAAGAAGCAAGCTGAAGTGTGAGGGGATACTATTAAAATCAGAGGCAAGCAGTAAACACATTTGGTCTGTGATCAATCCATCAGATCAATCATAAAGGATAATCTATGCATTCATCATACATCACTGTGTGGTGTTGTTGATGTTGTACTATAGGATTTCATTTCACATGTACATTACATGCATGGACAACTCCTGCTAGTCAGGGGTAGAGGAAATGATTAAGACAATTTTTTTGCAGATGTGGGCAATGCTAAACAAGCAAGTAAAGTTGTGGTTAATGTCGAGGACGCAAGCAGAATAGAATATAACAAAAGAGACGAGAGCCAGGAGGTGGGAGGCTTCGGGACTCTTACATTCTTTGAATCAGGACTCATCAAAAAGGAGAGCATGGTCTTTTGGTATTTTAAAAATTACAAACCTGAAGCTTCTTAAGGTGTTGCTCCATGGTGTCCCATTTTACAACCCACAAGCAAAGCTGAAAATCCCAATATATTACCAATGATCAATCTCAGTAGAGTACACCATGCCTCCACCTCCATATTTTAAGGCGAACACACTGAACAGACAGCAGGCTGAGACTGGATATAAGTGGTTTGTCTTCAATTCTGTTAACAGTATTTACTTCCTGGTCGCTGAGCTCCGGATCATAGCTATCCTCTACCTCTGAGGCAGCCAGTTCATAACCGTCTGGATTCATAGAGGCCAGAATATGGATACGCGTGGTATTAATGAGAGTCTGAATTCGATGGTTCCCCAGAATGTACTCTGAGCATAGGTACTGGGCCATGTAGATGAGCAGCTGGCGTCCCAGAACCTCATTGCCGTGCATGTTGCCCACCAGCTTGATCTCCGGCTCCACTGCAGTTTCAAGAAGAAATGATTGAAGCAGGAAAAGTTATTAGTACTAAGTACTTATAATAATGCTCGCAAGTATCAAAGAAAAACTGCAATAGTCACACATTTAGGAGAGAGATGATGAAGAGATAGGTGGAAATGTTTGAGACACGACAGGGAGAAAACGGACCCGTGATAATAACCGGATCCGCTGCTGATCGACGCTCCTCTTTACTCACACAGCTCATGCTGTCCTGGGTTGTTGCTGAACTCGATCACCAGCAGGTCCTTGCCTTCCACGCTGCGTCCGATGCTGTACACGTGAGAGATATGCGAGCACTTGGCGGCTGTTCTCTTCAGTATGTTGTACATCTGACTGTTGGAGGTGTAGGTGAACTGGATGATGGTGCCGGGCTCTTCGGGAGAGATGCTTGACGGCTCCTCTATGGCTGGAGGAGGGACACCAGGATGAAGGGAGGGAGGAGAGGGACGGTTTGCTGGTTTCAAAGAGTCATTGAATTAGCATTGATCCAATCAGTACAACACAACAGAGTGACTTATACCTCTGAGCCCTACCAGTGGGTCAAAACAGCCCTCCTGTTCACTGGCAAAGAAGCGGTCACAGTCCAGGAAGTAGGGCCAGGCCATTTCGATGGACTCGAACGCGTGGGCGCAGTTCTTTCGCAGCGCTTCGCACGCGCTGCGGCACGGTTTGATCATCTTGTCGTTCTGGCAGGGCGAGGCGAGGACAGAACAGCCCATGAGACGGATATCAGGGGAGCACTCCCCATTCAGCAGGCCATGGATGACGCTCAGGAGGAGGTACTCGGCTCCCGACTCGGCCTCCATGCGGTTCCGGTGGCCAAGGATGTTGGGGAACATGGTCCTGGAGAGGGGAGCAGCTGGTAAACAGACTTCAAATGCATGTAAACATTTTCATCTGGGACAGAATGTCTCACCCACTCAACGACAACGTCTCACCTAGAATATTCCATATCATTACAGTAGCCCAAGGTCAGCTCCGTGCAGGTCGCTGCAGGAAAGAAAACGAGGAGGAAACTGGTAACTTTAATGCTGAAAAGGGCTGTGTTAGTTTATTAAGTTTATTTTTTTTAAATATTTGAATGTCATAACTTGAAAACTCTGCATAAAAAAACACCTTGAGCATTAGAAAAACATCTGTGGATTAAACCTGAATAAAAACTCACGCGATTTCATTTAAGTCCTTAAATTTCTAAGTAAAGGAAACAACACCTACGTTTTTCTTCGACAACGCTGTTGCTGCATTTCCCTGTGAGAGAAAACAAACAAGACACAAGCATGGAGACATTAGCACTAAATAAAATGAAACGCTAGGGGGCGACATTTTCACAAGAGACCTGCTCCGACTTATTTTAAGACAAGACAGATGTGGCTAAAAAAACCCACACAAAATAGGTGACACTCTGTCTACATCTCGAATATACGTCACAACGAAAGGTTGTTAGGCTGCAACAAGACGAGAAAAAGGAAGAAGTAAAAATATCAAGCAGATAAATTCAATGACTTTAAATGGATTTAAATAACAACGCGTGTACTTCAGTAAAAATGTATTAATTAATGCATAAGGTCGGTCTTTTCTCTTCTGCCTTCCTACACATCTCTAGAACAGGTCTTCCTTACCCAACGCCTCGTCTCCGGGGTAACAAGTCTGTTGCGGGGCGCACCAGCAACTTTTCGTCAAGGAGATAAAGAGCAGCGCAAGTTTTAAACGCATGTTGGAGCGTGGAAGCGTCGGCGGTGTGATGTGGCAGTGTGCGTCCGAAGCGCTGATGTGTCCCTCCTCTGCGCTGCGGGAGAAATACGCGCTGCCGCACGGAAGCCTCTCTCTTTTGTTTGCGCATGATGAAGAAACGTGGCTCGTGGGGGTGGGAGGAGGTGAGGATGAGGGAAGAGCCTGCCTTCTTACCCCACATACGTGGGATTTACCTCTGAAGTAGGGGTCTGTTCCCACGCCAGGGTTCCGTGATAAAAAAAACCCAACAATAACAATAACAAGGCAGTCAGAGACTGCAACATCCCGCGACACCCCTGAATTCAAAATTTTACCCTGACCTACTTTCATGGGTCAGGGACATTTAATGAAAGACCCATAATCCAACATGTAACTGGTGATTTCTATTTGTCATGAAAATGTGACCTTGACCTAGTTTTTCAAGGTCAAGGTTGTGATTAATTTTCATCCCCTTGCCTCCTTGAATATAACGCCTTTCGTTTCCTTTTTCTATCTTATCCGGTTCCTGAGATACGTGCAAAAATATCTCAGGATAGAAAATATCTCAGACCATAGATCAAAGCTAGTGCTCTGACCTACTGACATTGATCAGAGCACTAGCTTTGATCTATGGTCTTACACTGACCTTCTCCCTTGTTTTTCTATCTTATTCAGTTCCTGAGTGTACAGAAGTTGAAATTTGACCATGAAGATTTCCCAAGATCAAGGTCATCATCTCAATTTCATCCCCTTTGCCGCCCCAGTAATGTGCTTTTTGTGTCATCTTTCTATCTGCAACGGTTGCGAAGATATTTGGTGGACTAATGGGTGGACATACGCACACACGAACACTGACAATTACAATACATCACCGCTTTGAAGCGGGATGTAATAATTCAATAAGTCATATTAGTCACCGATTAATACGATAAGCGTTTCCATGGGAACGTTCTTTAAAGTCATTTAATACATGTCTGTTTTTACTCATATCACCAATCGCTCCTGCAGAGACTCGAACTACAGTATTTCCAAACCCTCTGAAACAGAAAGTGAAACTGAAGAGAACAGGAGTGCTGTGGTCGCTCATGGGTTAAACCACTGAGATCCAGTAATGATGTTGGTAAATGTATAGGAAAATAAGATGACATCATTCATGTGTGTGGACTGAGTGATTGAAACTTTTCTAATCTATTGATTCATTATTGATTTGATGTGTTTGATTCATCCATACATTTCACCATGGAGTCACACGGCTCCACCTCCAGAACCTGATTGGCTACTGAAGCTAGTCTAGGTTTCTCCGCCTGAACCCTCCTGCTATAAGCCCTGATTACAGCTCATACAATTCTATGGGAAAAACAAATTTGCAACCGATTGATACTAAATGAACATGTATAACTGACCTGCAGCGTTACGTGTAATGACCGATTCAGACATACTGAAGGTAGTGAGGTTAATTCTTTAATCGGTGATACATCTCCCATCTGTACACTCTGTGGTCATTTTGTCACTTGTCAACACAAACTTTAATCGAAGCGTCAAAACAGTGATCAAAGGAATATCTTGTACTTTTTTTTCCACTGAAACTTGAAGATCACATCCAAAGTCAACACATTCAAAGATACTTCACACGTTTACGACGACTACAGTGATGAACGTGGTGATGTGTGCTCCGTGTCACGTCTCCTTGGGAATGCTTCATCCAGTTTCACGGCAAGCCCCGTGGAAACATTTCCTTCCCCAGGCATGAGACGCCGGCCTCACCGTTCCTGTGGGCCACTCTTATTAAAGAGGCGTCCGAAACCCCATCTGTGAGGCTGGTCCTGACCTCTGACCTTCCAGCAGAAAGGATTTAACTGTTGAATCATGCGCGCAGGAAGCTCAGGTGATTCTAGCGATGCAGGCGTCGTCTGCGGTGTCCAGGGTGCTGCTCGCGCTGTGGATGGAGAGGGAGAAGCGATCCTTTCTCAAAACTTGGCTGATGATGCCAACCAAGACCTTCCTGTACTGCTGCCGCAGCAGACAGTACACGAACGGGTCGGTCGACGTCTTGGCGTACGACAGACATTTGGCAGCAACGCCCCAATACCGGGGTATGAACACCGAGGTTAACGCCACCAACCTGCAGGAACAACACACGCAGAGAAGAAGCCGCTTAATGTTTTTACTCAGCCCACTTCTGTCAAAAACAAATCAACAAGTCAGAATTAGGAATTCCATCCATTATGTCATGGTCATATTTAATTTAGATGAATACCGTGATGTCTGTGTGTTAATATATCAAACATGAGAAGAGCGGTGATGTGTCCATGTGAGGAAGAACAGATGATGATATACCTCGTGATCACATACGGTGAGAAGCAGAGGACGAAGGAGCCGATGAAGATGCATATTTTTTTGGTGGCTCGCTGCCTCCTCTTCTTCTGTTCGGCCAGACACCGCTCCCTCACGCTGACGGACACACACAAACACACACACATTAAAACAAACCCAGCTGCCAACATCTCATGGTGTTGAGAAGGTTTCATCTCCACTCTGCTTTACCTGGGGTGAAGATCAACCAGCAGGAGTAAAGTCTGCACCGTAATCACGTCTATCCTCTTGCAGTGGGACCGGGCGACCTTCAGGACCTTCAGGTAGGCGAAGCACAGGACGAAGAGGCAGAGCGCAAAGCTGCTGCAGTGGAACAGAGCCGTGAAGGTCGCATAAGCGGCCAGGTGAGACCCTTCCTCCGCGTCCAGGTGAACCGTGCACGACGCGTAGGTGTGGCTGTAACCCCCCCAGTTCATCAACAGCTGGGTCAGCGAGAAGGTCAGACTCTGCAGCCAGCAGTACGCCACGATTAGGAAGGCGTCCCTGTGGCGCATCTTGCTGGAGTACCTCAGTGGGAACACCACGGCCACCCACCTGTCCATGCCCAGCGCGGCCATGCTCAGCATCGCGTTAGTGGTCAGGAAAGTCTCGGCAAACGCGATCGCCTGACAGAGAGAGTCCCCGAAAGGCTTGGCGCCGTTGACCACTCCGAGAAACGTGGCGGGCATGTTGAAGATGGTGAGGAGGACGTTGGAGAAGGAGAGGTTTAGGATGAAGATACCTGGCACGAGGGACTTTAACTCGGCACTTTGGGTGAAACATAGCAGCACTGACAAGTTTGTCAGGAGCGACACGACGGCGATCACCACGATGGACACTTCCAGAAGGAACTCGGGTATGCTCATCGCTCGATGCTCGCTTTAGCAGCCGCTGTGGGGATGATCCAGTGGATGGTGCGCCATGCTCTCCACCCTCCTCCCCGCCGCCAGCTGTGACGGATGGTCACTTTCCAGGCGCACTTGGCAGGAGCGCGCAAGACGCTCGGAGAGAGCTGTCCGGTGCTGAAACACCGAAATACGCCTTCCTTGTCAGTCAGTGTCAGTCAGCGACACCAGCTGCTGCTTATGTGACGTCAAAATAAAGGATGTCAAAAATGACCCGCATCGCTTTCCCCAGCAGCCAAAGTGGAAAAACTAAAACTGGAGACTTCAGGTTGCCAAGCGCTCCGCTTTCGCGCCCGATCATGCGCACTGACCGGCGCCTCCTCCGGAGCTGTCAGGGCCGGGCGCTCTGCACGTGTAGCCGGTGGCTGGCTCATGTGACGCTTCACACGGTGTTCATGCAAGCAGGAGGTAATGTTCAGGATGAAGATGGCGTGGTGCTTTTGAAAGCACTCGATGGTGGTGGCTGTGGAATTTTGACTCTGTCGCACAGTTATTAAAGAATTATCAGCACTATTATTATTGATGTAAATAGATATGGGATCTCTCTCTTTCTGTGTGTGTGTGTGTGTGTGTGTGTGCGCGTGCTTGTGCGCGAGCGTGTGTGTGTGTGTGTGTGTGTGTGTAACCACTTAGATGAACCTTGACACTTGAATTCCTTGAAACATCTTCCAGTGGATCAATAAAAGTTGTCACCACAGTGAGATTTAGTCCATCCTCCAAACATCAGGTGACGCATACTCCCACACACAGACACACACACACACACACACACACACACACACACACAAACGCACACTAAAAGAGAGAAAATCACTCATCTCCATAGCAACACCGAATCTCCAGTGGCTTCATAACTCTTTGAACTTCATCTGCTTCAGCCTTGATTTCTGTTGATCGGCTGTCATTTGCCATCAGGATACAGCCGTTAAAAATATCAGACAACAGTGTTGGATGTTGTTTGCATGATGCAAGCAGGTTGGAGAAAGGAGGGAGCAAAAGGAAGGAAGAGAGGAAGGGTGGAACCCGAGGCTGGGAATAAAATTAAGGAGGCAGGACACGTGCAGAATGCATGGATAGAAAATGGGTAATGCATACATTTGTCTCCCTAGAGCTTCTTACAGGATGCTGGAGTCTGCTTCAGATTTTAATATATTTTAAAGAAAAGCTGCTAACATATAGGGTCGTGTTCATTCTCAGCCCCTGGTGTCCCTCAGGGCCAATTCAGGTTGGTCTACTATTACTTCTTCTATTGGTGCAGGGAATATTTCCATCCCAGTGGCAAACAGTGTTCATTTATTATGGACAATACAACCGCCTTTGTGTCACAAGTGACTTAACTGGACTTAAATATGAAAAACGTGTGGTTGGATACCCGCTCTGGAAAAACCCCACGATGGAACAAACTGCAGTTGAGGTTTGGGGGCGTATGGGAGAATAAATCCTTTGTTATATCCTTTGGGGTTTTTTTTTTTTGGGGGGGGGGGTAAGCTAATTAGACATCATCATTTATGGAAGGGGGGGCTGTGTTGCACATCTCCCTGGCAGCCTCCAGATGTTGTTTGTCCCTGCAGCTTTGTTTCCATTCAATCTTCAAGATCACATCTAAAGCCAGAAGAAGCCCGTCCTGTCCCTGGATGTGTTCTCTCAGTGGCTCCATAGGTAAACGAAAAGCCCTTTTGTTACTAAGAAAAAACAAAAGAGGGGGATGGGAGGAAGACGGGAGGGAATGAGGAATCCTCCCCATCCAGGAGGAACCCTCCCAGTGGTCACGTGTTTCCTCTGGGTTCCCACAGCCGGAGAAGCTGTTACGCAAGCAGCAGAACGCTGATGGCAGTAACACTTAAGATTTCCCTCTAACAGGCGAGGGGGTCCATCTGCCCCCCCGTCGCGTCCTCCTGGCTCAATGGCTTTGTATGGGCTGTGAGTTTGTGCACCGTTACATAACATCACCATTTCCACAGCAGGAAACACAATCTGGAGTTCTGTCATCGCCGTCGTCGCTCCTTATTTCTTTCTTTTTGAGCTAGAAGATGACTCTAACCTCAGCTGGTGCATCGGTGTATCGCTCCCTTCCTCCATCGGAACACTTCTTCAACAGATGATTCTCTCAAGTGTTCCTCGAGGCTGGAAGCGACTGTGGATGGAGAGTCAAGCCTGTTTGGCAGCAGTGACCCTGATCTGTCTGTTCAAGTCAATCCCAAACCCAGAAGCCCGGGAGCAAGGCATTCTGTCAAGCTGACGCTCAATCAGCATACCCCCCCTCCCCCCCAGTGGAGGATCTGTTCAGGGTCTGTTCAGGGATGGTGGTGGTGGTGGAGTGGGGGCGAAATAAGAGAGAATGGAAACAAATGTCAAGTCTGTCTGCAGTGTGTGTGTGTGTGTGTGTGTGTGTGTGTGTGTGTGTGTGTGTGTGTGTGTGTGTGTGTGTGTGTGTGTGTGAGTGTGGGGAGGGTTGGTAGGTGTATAAATAGGCCTGAACCCAGTGAGCTGCTGAGCAAAAGCTCTGCACATTTAACGCTAACTCGCACAGACACGCTCATGACAAGACACACACACACACACACACACACACACACACACACACACAAACACACACAGTCACTTTCATGCACGCTTGCATGTCGATCTCCCCCCCGCCCTCCCTCCCTCACTTTAACTCACACTCAGTCATGTGATAACAGTGTGGGAACCAGAGAGCGTGATGATGTAAGGATGAGAGGACACTTTTCTCACACATGTCTTTTTTTGGATGTTTGTGTTGTTTTTGCAAACCTTTGTTTCAAGGACGACAAACGATAGCGCCACATGAACCCCAGCTACTAATGTTAAATATAAAAGAGCTGCTAACATAATCAACTGGAAATGTGTTCCGATTGGACAGACACACAGGTCCTGCAGCTCATTACGCTCTGATTGGAGGATGATAATGTCATATCTTCTGCTTTCTAAAGGGTGCGGGTTGGTTAGGGTTAGGATTGATAATAATATCAATAATAATAATAGCGCTGAAGAAGAGACTTGAACTGCCAGAGTAAAAAAATCATTTTAACTCTTGTTTGTTTTTATCATTTTACTACTCGTTATATTGTTGTTATATATGCACAATAAATACATACATAAAAACACTAGAGATGTTTTCCAGCTACAGTTAAAACCTGGAGTCCATGCACCCTCATAAACTGTCTCATAGACTTTATAGATGCAATACATCATGGGTATAAACACATTAACACACACACACACACACACAGAGAGAGAGAGAGAGAAAACACAAATGAAGATACGCTGCTAAATTTTTCCAAAATCCCAAGAAATGCCTCTGTCAGGGGGGAAATAAACAGGATTTGTAAAAGAATAAAGACAGGGAGGGATGGAGGAAGGGGGGGATAGGAGAGAGGAAGGAAGGAGTGGAAAGCCTGAGTCAGCAGTCTGCCAAAAAAAAAAAAAGAAAAGAAAAAGGAGTTGAGAGACACAGCAAAGGCTCACAGGATTTAGATATCACTGGAGCCCGGACAAAAGATTTCTGGGCTCACGAGTCGCTTGAGTGTGTGTGTGTGTGTGTGTGTGTGTGTGTGTGTGTGTGTGTGTGTGTGTGTGTGTGCGCGCATGTGTGTGAGTGCGCGCGTGTGTGTGTGTGTGTGTGTCTGCTATGCCAGGAATTCAGTGGTTAAATCTTCAGAAACTACGTGGCCTTTGAAAACCGACTCTTCTAAGCCTCCTTCTTAAGGATCCTCATGAACTGTGTGTTTTAACAGGAACTGGGTTCCTGTGGAGGCGGAGGCGGGTTGTTGATCAGATAATCAGAACACACATGGACCTATGGCCCGTTGAGGAGTCTTGTTGTGTGGCAGATGTTGTCTTGCGTGGTGGAATTACAGACTCTTGTGTTCTCTTTGAACTCTTTGAGGTTTCTTCGCTCCTCTCATCTTTGAGCAGGTTTCCCACAATCCTTTTGGTCAGTGAAGCAGGGAGGCACCCAGTGAGAGTTAGACTCTGGACAGATGGAAGTAGTTAGGGCCTGTGCTACTGTAATGCACGGTTTAACAAGATCTTTTTAATTGAGTCCAATCTGCCTATAGCTCTGCTGCCATGCCAGATGTCCCGTTCTGCAGGCTGCGTCCCCAAAGTTCTTCCAACTCCTAACTTTACTGTGAGCCTGAGATTCGACATTCTGAAAATGAACAGTTTAACTGCAGCTTTTACGTCTCCCAGTGTCTCGTTGCTCCGTTAAGGAGATGTTTAATGACCAGCGGTGGATGAAGCACTCAGAGCTTTATGTAAACTGGCGCTGGACAAGTTTTTTTTTTCTTTAACGTTTTATTATGAGGTGATAAAGCTGATTGCAAAATGTAATGGATGTAAAATAATGATGCCAGAGGTGTTGAGACTGATTGCTAGTAACCCTGGAATTTCATCTGCGACCTAAATCTCCTAAAATGGAAAGGGATGCCGATGAGAGACTACAGGGTAACATGATGCTTCCAGGCCCCTATAAATGAGTCCCAGTCTTTACCTCTATCTCTGTGAATAATGAGCACAACAGGAGCTGGAGGTCCATTATTCCCTGCTGTAACTTTTGCTTAGTATCTTAGATCCAGGGCTAAACAAGGAAGCAAAAGATAATAAATGAAAGACAGCTTCAATTATTTGCTCAAAAGATCCAGAAAATTTAACCAAAAATTTCACTTTTTGGTTGAATTTAGCAGATTTGTTCAAAAGGTGAATCTATGATTTTCTATCATCTGATTAATTATATCTGTACTGTTTAAATGTAAAGAACAACCCAAAGTGACCCCTCAACCACGCAGAACAAAATTCATGTTAAACAAAAAAATAAATAAAAAATTACACTAAATTAAATTAAAATAAATTTAACAAAAAATAAATATTTATTTTAAAGTGTAACAAGATCAAAATCAGAAAACGGTTATGTATGTGAATCTTGGGTCTCAAAAGGTTTTTACTGGAATAATGACAGAAAAGATTTTCCCAGTAGTTGCCGATTAATTTCACTCCAATTTACTATAAAAACTAATGATTTCAGCTTTTTCTCGTACTCGTACGTATTTTAGAATCAATGCTGAGACTACGAGGATAATTTTATACGAACGCTTCTATAAAAAAAACTTAAGCATCACATGCTTGTTGTCCTTTGTGTTGTGTTAGATCGACCCTGCTGGGGGCCAGAGATGTGGGGATCCTGCCACGTCAGGAGGAAACTGTTGTACCAAACATGCCATCTAGTGGTCACTGTGGGAACTACAGTTTGTGTTTGAAGCAGATTCCATCTAGGGAAAATACTGTAGTACACACCCCATACATCACAGAGTGTTCACTTTTATTTGACTTAGAGTCAGTTAAGGAAAATATGGTTTTAATGCGGTTGTATTTTATCCTCTGTCTGTCACACTGTGGGCGCCTGGAGCTCTGCTATGGAAGTGTGTCATAGTGAGACTAGAAACCATCCCACACAAGCATCTGGGTCAGTGACACACACACTCATACACACACAGACACACAGACACACACACACACACCGAGGACTCTGAGAAGTATATTTTCTTTTTGCATCGCATTTCTGCATGACAGCCAATAGCAACACAGTGCAGTCTTTATTCAAATAAGTAGCGGAATGTCTTTCTGTGCACACGTCCCACCCCAGGTGGGGTCACTTTCAGGTGATGAGGAGGGAAAATTTAATTTGTTGAGACGTTTAAAAGGGGAAAACAAAGAATATTTTGGAACTTAATTTGTACGTGACTGCATCCATTTGTAGGGTATACTATTATCAACGTTTGATTTTGGAGTGACCTCAACATAATAAAGAAGTTATTCAGAGCACACGCGATTGATGTGTTGCAATCTCAGCGGTGATTGTATGAGTTCTTAAAACTGACATTTGACTTATATTCCATAATTATATTTTAAATTAATCCAACTCTGGTCCTACGACGGAGCCTCATCACGGCAACAAATTCGCCTCAGTTATACTTTAGCATTTTATTTTATTTTGGAGTAAATATGTTCAGAAGATTGTGTAAAAGTAGTATCACAAGGATTTTCTGCCCTCATCTTCAAGCTACAGAAATTGTTATGCATGAGAATTTCCATTACCAAAAAAGGAGAGGATAAAAGTAACTTTTCCAATAACAAAGTGTGTGTGTGTGTGTGTGTGTGTGTGTGTGTGTGTGTGTGTGTGTGTGTGTGTGTGTGTGTGTGTGTGTGTGTGTGTGGTATCATTTTAGGTTTGTTTGAATAAGAGAACATCTTTCCAATACAGAGGGAAGCGAGGAGGGATGAGAAGACATAAACAGAGGAGCCGCCTGCCCACACCGACAGAACACAACACACGAGGATCTCTGGACGCTTTTATTCTGAAGGTCCTTGAGCTTCTTAAATATACAATGCAATATATTGGTCACACAAGGCTTGCAAGAATCAACACACTGAGTCATCAGAATCCATCTGATGCAACATAAATCATGAAATATGACAGCACATCTTTTTTCTTTGCTCTCATTCAAACATCCCTGCAGCAGCTCACTATTCCACGCTACTCGTGCCAAATGGAACTTTAATGACCCACAACTGTTCCCCCCTAACAGCACATGAGCAGTTCCTCAGTGTGCGATGACTCGAGGCTGGATGCTGAACAGTAAGTCGTTCTCTCCTCGCCGGATCTCAAGCAGGAGAGGCTGATCGCGTTGCAGCGCCTGGCGGACGTCTTCAGCGCTCCTGACTGGTCGTCCGTTTATTTTGAGTATGACGTCACCGTTCTTAATCCCTCCTCTGAAACACGGATCACACACTTACTGATTGGTTGATGGAATGCCAGTAAAAGTGCAAATGAAGTTCAAACGTGCGTGAAGGCCGGTCAGCCAATTTTGGCAATCTAGTGTGTTTTCGTGTGTGTGTGTGTGTGTGTGCATGTGTGTGTGTGTGAACGTACTTTTGTGCCGGGGTGTCGGGTATGACCTGCTGCACCAACACTCCACCGCTGACCTCAGGAAAGTCTGGAATCTGACGTTTCAACTCTGCCACCAGTCTGAGACACATGAGACACAGCAGCAATCGAGATCATGCTAACGGAAGCTTTCATGGAAGGACATGGTATGCATCTTCATTTTGACCACAAGTCTCATAACACTGACTGTGGAAATGTGTGGATGTGGATGTGTGGACTTACACTTTGGTGACAGCGAGCATCCGGATGCCTAAAAACAGTTTCTTCTCTCCAGACGACCCTGAAAGCAGCAGAGAATTGTAAACTTAGTGGAGCTGGAGCCAGGAACACGAGGAGGCCGGGTCGCTCACCTGCATCAGACTGATGCTCCTCTGGAGGTCTCCCGTGCAGTCTGGTCTTCTCTGTTAAAACAACATTTACTAAGAAATAAGCAGTTGGAACAAAGTTTGTCTCCATCAGCGTCTCAAACGCTGAATCCATCTGCGCTTTCTTTCCCACCTTTGCTGTGTTTAGTCTGCGACTCGGCGAGGAAGCGGGTGACTCTGTCTGCGGGTATGGCGAAGGAGATCCCTGCCGTCACTTTCAAAGTGTTGATGCCTATCACCTCGCCATCCTGAAAGCCCCAAATAAACAGAAGTCAGCTCCCAAATCAGTCTTATTTGATAATCACAGTCATCTCCAGCATCACAACTCACCAGGTTTACGAGAGGTCCTCCAGAGTTGCCGTACTTCTCCCAGCAAACATGAAATATGAGACAGTTGGATAAAAAAGGAAACTGACCACAAAGACAAAAAAACCGTGTGTGTGTGTGTGTGTGTGTGTGTGTGTGTGTGTGTGTGTGTGTGTGTGTGTGTGTGCATCAGAGCTCACATTGATGATTGCGTCCGTCTGGATGTAGTCTATGTCTGAGTCCTTGATGCCCAGCTCCTTGCCGTCCCTCTGAGCGGTGCTGACGATGCCGGTGGTGACGGTGTTCTGCAGGGCGAACGGGCTTCCGATGGCCACCACAAACTCCCCGGGTCTCAAATCAGCTGAGCGACCCAGAGACAACACAGGAAGCTTCTTCTGCTCCCACAAAGACACACGACAGACACGCGTGGAAAACAAAGGAAAGACCAGAAGGGTGAAGAGTAGAAGGAGTTTGGAGAAGAAATGGAAAGCACAAAGAAACAGAGTTCAGTGCCCAAATATTTGAGATACGGGTGTGAGAATACACACATCTTTGTGTGTGTGTGTGTGTGTGTGTGTGTGTGTGTGTGTGTGTGTCTGAGTCACATGAACGTCTAGCAGCACACTGCCAGACTTTGGCACACACACCTGTGGGGATGTGGGTTCTTGTTGTTGTTTTTTTTTCAGGGTGGGGGGGTGGCTGGACCAGAACCTCTCCTGCTCCGCGGATTTTTTTTTTTATTTTTTTACCTGAGGGTTGAATTTGACCTTGATGGTCGCGATGTCGGCCTTCCTGTCCACGTCTCTGACCACAGCCTCGTACGCGTCGCCATCGTGGAGCTGCACACGCAGCTGGGGTCTCCCCGGTACCGTGGTCACCGCGGTTACCACGTGAGCGTTGGTCACGATCAACCCCGAGTGGGTCACAATGAAACCAGAACCGCTGGAGAGACGCATGTGGCGTCCGAACAAAGGATGTCTGGAGACAGGGAGGGGAAGGACGTGGGGAGAGAGACGTCTTGTTTCCCTCACGGCTTGTCAGTTTTATGATTTTTGAAGAACTTTGAAGGACGTAAACGTCACGCACCTCACAGACAGTTCAATGTGGACAACTGCAGGCGCGATTTTCTCCACCACGTCGGCGATGAAGTTGAACTTTTGACGCGGGCTGCCGGGATGAGGCTGACCTACATCCACACCGTGACATTCATTCGTTTAATACATGTTGCTTAATTTAACTTCATCTTAATACTGAAGGTTAAAACACTCATTTCACATATTATCCTTCATCATGAATACGTTGCCATCTGCTTTGCGAGCATTCCTCTACCTGCGTCCGAAGGCGCGCACGATCCTCCGTGCGCTTGGCTGATGGCTGGTTTTCCCTGCTGCTGAGCTTTACGGCTGGCTGCTGTCAGCCTGCACACGTTACCGTACGTTCTCCCGTCATTTCCACACACTTCATCCTCCACTCTACAACGGCAGATCCCTCTGGAGCCACGCCGACTCCCCGCGGCGAGCATCCTGCACTCCAAGCCATCCCCGCAGGGCAGGTCGCCTTTGCGGGCGCAGGGGTCTCCCTCCCGTGGCGAACACACCAGGCAACAGTTACATTTATCCAAGACGTACCCGCTGGGGCAGCTGGGGCTCGGACATGAACTCAAATCGCACTTTGATGGACATTTCTGAGAGTGCGCAGCGCCGGGGAAGTCGTGCGTAAAAAGCAGCGCCGCTGCAATTAAAAGAAAATGCATCGTGATCCTGAAAATCCGGGTGGGTTTGATTTATCCTCCACTTTATGTCGTGTAGAAAAAGTTTGTCCCTCCAAACAGCGAGTTTGTCTGGATAAAAAAAATTATCTCCCCCCTTGTTTCCTTCGTCCGCGGATCTAAGCCACTGTCCAAAAGTGACCGGTCCAATGAGGCTTGTGCAGGTTGAAATCAGGACATTGCTGACTCATCCTCACCAACATATGTTGACAGACTTGTGGCCCTTCATCAGTCTGATGAAGGAGTGATGCCGGAGCCCCCAGAGCGCACTGGAGCGGGGGAGTCGTTCATGACTGCATGTGATGACGTGCACCACCTAGTGGCCACAGAAACACACAACACCTTTATAGAAAAGTTATTGTTTCCTCCTCTGCTCGTCCTATTTGCGTGTGACTGATGTGCATCCAAATTATAGGTATCTTGTTCTTTCCCTTCCATACGCCTCAGTAGGACATGACAAAACTTTAGCTGCTCCTGCTATGAAGAGCTAAAATGTCTGCAGAGTGAAAGGCCTCTTGTGTTTCATACTGATTTAATGTATGAATTAAAAACATCACACATTTAATCTTTAATTATGTAAAAAAAAGAACTTTAATGATTTTTATGACAAGCTTCAGCAAGCCTACATGCGCACTCGACTGGATACAGAACACTGAAACAGGTCATAAGGCATCCGATCTATCCCAGAATTTCAGTCTTCTTTTGTGACATGGTGGGAATGCACTGGTCACCCATCTCCTCAGACAAAACAGGACACGTTCAATACAATTCTCTCCCACTTAGTGCACATCACAGAAGTCAGGTCTGATAGTAACTGTCTGCATTCAAAGCTGGAAGAAGATTACCATCCCCTAAGATCTGCTAATACGGACAACGTCATGAAACACTGCAGCACAACTGTCTTACAATAGGAGGCCGAAGAGGAGCGGATGCCATCATAAAATGGGGCCAGTGCTGCAAGAACAGAGGGACAATATAGGAGGAAAACAAGACAAAAAATGATGGAGGACAAGAAAGGCAGACATTAGATCAAGAAAACACAGCGGAAGGAGGATGAGAAAAGGCAGGAGAAAGAGAACGAACTGCTGATGCCTCGTGTGCAGAAACAGCCAGGAAGTGACATCGACATGGCACATGCCTTGTTAGCTCTTGTTCAGCTGGTAGCGGACTTATGAGAGATACTTTAGCAGTAGCTGTAGGAGTGATTCATTAATAAAAGGGTGGGACAAACTTATTAAAGTATCACAACTACCAGTAAACAAAACAACAACCCCCTGAAATACTGACAAAAAGACATCACAGTGAAATGCTCTGGAACATAAATTCCAACAGAATTTTTCTGTTAAATTCCATGCGATTATCCTCACAGCTCTGTAGAAATATGAAAATATAGGGAAAAAAATTAAGAAAAAAACAATACAGGTTGTTTTCTGATTGAAAGGACTTCATTTAAAAACTACAGTCATGAAAAAATGAGCTTACCTGCACAGAAGCTGTTCCTGACGATAAAACCTTTACCACACTAAACAAAAGAGACGCTTATCGGCACTAAAGCCAAACAAAGAACTGAAAGTGATCTTGTGTCAGGCATCTTTATATTTCATTGGTTAAATGTTTTTATTCATGCTGTTGATCCGTACCTGTGTGTCGTGAGAAAGCACGGTTGCGTCTCCTTCTTTGGGATAGGCTACCTCCACCACGGAGTTCATCTCACCAGGCTGCAGCGTCCGAGTGAGGGAGGTGCCATCGGGCCAAGAGACCTCCATCACCGTCACCTCATCGTCTCCTTTGAGCCGCGAGTGGAAATAATCAATTTGAATCAGACAGGATAAAAGAAAGGCTTTCAAAATAAAACAGGCCATGCAATGAAATGAACAGGTGGTTAATGCATGCCATAAAGTGATAGCAGTGGTTACCAAACTTCCTCTGAGACTAGTGTCACCGAGTGATGGAGAACAAGGGGAGGTACCTAAACCAAAATGTGCGACGGGCTCCATCTCACACAGGTACCCCGAGCCTCCGTCAATGATGCGTGTGTGAGCTCCGCTCTGATTGGTGAACGCCGTTACTTTAGCACCGCGGGCGAAAGCTCCAAACCGGGTGCGAGGGATGATCCGCAACCAGTTGTTGGACGAGCCCTGGTGAAGATCGACAGCTCAGGGTTTATTTTTGTCATTTTCACTCATGAGTTCCATCTTTTCAGATATATTAATCCACTTGTGATTCTCAGAGTCATCTGGTGGCCCTTCTTTTTTCAACCAATGACCAACAGGCACCTGAGCATACACACCTGTGTGACCTTGTAGACAGAGATGGGCTGTTGGGCGCTTTCTCCATGAGCCAGTAGCAGGTCCAGCTGTCCATCCCCGTCCAGGTCCGTCACAGTGCCCCCTGTTCACACCCAACACAGCTGTCTACACAACCGCCAAACACCCCCACCCAGCCCTCTAGACGACCCTTCAAATTAAGAGCTTTCAGATTAAGAAGAATATCGTGGGAGAAAATCCCAGACGCAGCAAGTAACTGACCTGTTCCTCGCCCCAGCGGCTCTGCAGCATCGCCCACATTTAGCTCCTGGATCAAAGGGTCTGCATCAGTTCTCCTCGAAACCCTGTGAGCAAATAATAAAACCTTCATACCTAAATAATAAGACGCGGAATAATTCAGGATGAGTCTGAAGCTTCTGGTTATAAGGTGACCTGAACAGCCTGTTTGGGGCTTTGCCTCTGTAAGCGATGTTGTTGAAAAACACGTCCAACTCCTTGTCGTTGTCAAAGTCGGCAGCGATGACTGTACGGACAGGCGAAGGAGCAGCAAATGTACCACTGGCAATATTCTGCGTGAGAAAACACCATCAAGACTTTTTTTTACCAGCTGTGTTCGTTTTCCTTCACTGTTCTGCACACTCCTTACCCGGAATTTGGAGTCGCTGTTCTGCAGTAAAAGTCTGTGTGGGCCGTTCCAGTTGCCGTAGACAATATCAGTCTTTCCATCACCGTTAAAATCGGCCAGAGCTACGCCTCTGCCATGCTGGTACCGGTCCTCCACGCCTTTAGAAGGTGACATGATGTTAAAAACCATAAGGTCCGCTGGTGTTGTACTGAGAAATTCATTCCTTTTAATGCTTCAGAATTCCAGTTCTCTCCGCTTTCAGCTCCTTAAATGATTTCATTCTCACCTGACTGTCTGGCCTCATCCACAAAAGTTCCATCTCCATTATTCTTAAACAAGAAGTTGGGTCCGTTCTCGTTGTCACAGAACACATCTGACCTGGCCCGGTTCAGGATTGGTCCAACCACCACGCCGCGCCCACCTGTACAGAATCTGTTTCAGCTGACGGGGAAGTCTTTTAGTCGTGACGGAACTGACTTCTGACCTGTCAGCTTGTTGACCCCGGCCTCTGCAGCCACATCTGACAGAGCGATGATGCCTTTGCTCACATCACTGTCGTTTTCATTCATTTCCAAGAGGGCGTGGGGACCGATGGTCCCACTGGCGTAGTTGGCCACATAGATGGAGTAACGGCCCGTTCCCTGCAGAGGGAAGGTTGGTAAAAATGTGAATAACAGGCAATAGAGACATAAATAATACGTTTTTTTAGAATTTATAAACAGTTACTCACCTTTCTGTCAATACAAGCAACTGAGCGTCCCGCCATCCACGAAGCAACGCCACGGCGCACATTGATCTCGTCGCTCAAAAGGTCTTCAAAGCATCCGTTACGAAACTTGAAGAGCTTGTCGGAGTAACTCGCCCGTCCTGAATTTTTAACAAGTCATTTATAATCAGACAAAAATAATAAATACATCATTCTTAAACTATTTTGTGGACAAAGGAGGACATAATAAGGAAGCTTTTACCAGAGTAGGCATTATTTGTGTTGAGGAAGTAGATCTCCTCACGCCCATCTCCATCAACATCACAGGCAGTAACCCCAATAGCATTTCCTGCTTGGTCCCTCAGGGAATAGTATGGAGAATTTGTGTCATCAATAGCAATGTTGACCAGTCTGTTTTGGATGTGATCGTACTTCAGCACCAGGTTGGGCCCGTTGTACCTGAGACAACATACCACACACTTAATGTATGCGACGCCATCACATGTGATGGAAATCATTCTTTAACATGCTGTCGATCTCACTCTCACCCTGCCACCACCACCTCCAGGTCACCGTCACCATCCACGTCTGTTACAGCCATCCCATAGTTGAGCTGTGTGGGGTTGTTCAGACGGTCGGGAGGAAGCATCGCCTGCGTTACGTCCAACAGCATGGGCTCAGAGCTCTGGGCGTGGAACTGATCCCCCCCCAGTCCGACCACGAGAAGGAGCACAGCAACAACCCACATTATCACTGCCACCTGGTAGAACACAATCCACGTCTTTAGTATGCAGCAAGACAGAAATAAGGAATTATGATGGATGTATGATGAATTAACTTGCTATGTGTTTGTAACATAACAGACAGAGGATAAGAAAATCATGCAATCAGGGTGCAGGGACCATGCAACGATAGAAGGACTTTAATTCATAAAGAACATGTTACAATAATTCACAAGGAGTTTAACATCCCCACCTATATATTTGAATAAGCTCACTTGAAAAGTCTCATGCTGTCACACTGTCACCAACTCCTCCCACTACCTGTCAATCAAGCACCCAACCAATCACGGCACCCCACCAATAACGGTGCATCTGCCAGAAGGAATCACGTGAACAATATGGTGTAAGGCATCTGCTACGTTAGGAGAAGAAATAACTACACATGGACTTCCCAGTTAACATAATTTTAGAGTTTCCAACCATTTTCATCTTTTTGAGCAGAGTCCAAATAGCAGGAACGACACAGAAAACGGAAACGATTTCTGAGTGAAACTAGCTGTCTAGCAGGAACAGTCTGTCCAGCTACGGTTTCCGTTTGGAATGGGACAATCGATGTAGAATCCAAAATGCTCCTCGGGCATCTGACAACGACGGTCTTTCAGTAACTACATACAGTTCTGTTCATGTAGTCAGCTAACAGAACTATCACTTCTCTAAAATTTCTTTTCCACTTGCTCTTTTGACAGGTGCCTTTTCCTTTGACGTTAGCTCCTCTCCCAGTCTCATGATTAGTTAGCTTTCTTTCTCAAGTTAGCCTGCTAACATTCATGTACGGCAGGGGTGTCAAACTCATTTTCACCAAGGGCCACATCAGCATAATGGCTGTCCTCAAAGGGCCAGATGTAATTTATAAATGCAACTACATATAACTGAAATGCAATGAAATGCAAAATAAATGTAATATAAATTGAACAAAATAAATGTAATATACTCTTTAACTACTCCTTAATGTTAAATAAGCAGGAATTTATTACTTATAACTACTCCTTAATGTTAAATAAGCAGGAATTTATTACTTATTGAAGTCACAAACATTACGGTCGCTCAGAAAGAAAAGTTTGTTTCTATGTTATAAAATAAATCCTTTTAATTGGTCGAGTTATGAAGCCCACAGAACTCCATCAATCAAAGACCAAACTATCCAAGAGAAAAAAGAAAAATAACATCAAACATAAGTTAGGACATTCATTTTGTTAATGTCCCGACATTTTTGTCAGTGTTAAAATGGGCTGAATTACTGCATTGTGGGTAATGTAATTTTCTTTTAGACACTGCTCTCGCGGGCCACATAAAATGATGTGGCGGGCCACATTTGGCCCCCGGGGCCTTAAGTTTGACACATGTGATCTACGGCTTGGCAATGTCCCCCAGCACATGATTTGCCAAAACAAAGTCGTTACGTCACCATGTTAATTTTTGACTACGTTGGGTGTGGTTGGTTTATAATACCAATACTGTATGTACTGAGATGGTTTGGACATGTCCAGAGGAGAGATAGTGAATATATTGGTAGAAGGATGCTGAGTTTTGAACTGCCAGGCAGGAGACCTAGAGGAAGACCAAAGAGGAGGTTTATGGATGTAGTGAAAGAGGACATGAAGGTAGTTGGTGTGAGAGAAGAGGATGCAGAAGATGGGGTTAGATGGAGGCAATTGATTCACTGTGGTGACCCCTGAAGGGGAAAGCCGAAAGGAAAAGAAGAAGAAGATCGTAGAATTTCCACAAGTTCCCACTAGTAACAATATAAATGTACAGTATATATTGGAACACTGGCTTTATCACTAGTAAATAGACTTTTCCCATACTATACTACACTATATACTATTTTCGAAGAAATAATTCTACATTAAAATAATGAATGATTTTTTTTTTACATGCTTGTTAAGTCACAAAACATAATATCCGTTATGCAGTCTTCTCTCACACCAACTACCTTCATGTCCTCTTTCACTACATCCATAAACCTCCTCTTTGGTCTTCCTCTAGGCCTCCTGCATGGCAGTTCAAAACTCAGCATCCTTCTACCGATATATTCACTATCTCTCCTCTGGGGACACTGGCATGCAGAAATTTCGTTGCATGAAAAACCCGCTTACCGGACAGTCTGCAGCGCCGCTGGTGAAGACAGAGATGGAGATTCAGGCTCGTACCGTTTCTTTAATGTGGTCTGACTGCACCTTACAAAAGTCACCGGCTTCAAATTTACGAAACAGCTTGTGTAACGCGTTTAAGGTTGACGTATCAGCAGAAGGCACCGTGACCAATTCTAGCGTTGACCAATAGCGAAGCTGTACCTCTGTGGGCGTGTCTACAAGAGGAGAACGTCTTCTCTTGTTGTAGGCGCTGCGAAACAAAAATATTATATAAAAAAAAAAAGAATATAAGAGACATCAAGAAAAAATTAATCAATTTTCTTCATCCTCCGCAGCGGGTCACGGGAAGCTGGAGTCTATTCCAGCTGGCATGAAGGCAATTATTACTCTGATAGAAATACAGATGAACCGTAAATGAACTTCATTACCCAGAATGCTGTGTATTCGTCGTACGTCAATTGTGCGACGAGAATTTGTTGCTAAACAGACCAAACACGGGTAAGCTGAGAGGTAATAATTATCCTAGATAAAATTACTAAACTTACTTTGCTAAAAAATGATGAAACATAATTAAATTTTGATCTATGTTTATATAAATTCTCGTTGTTTGTCTTTGATTGATAAGGATTGTACCCGCAGCTAAGGGAAGAGGAGCTCATTTAAACTAGCTAAATTAGGATGCTAGCTCCAAGTAACTGACAATTAACCTTTTAATTTATAGACCATTTTTTAAATTAATTGACTGGTTAATGGTGTTATAATTAAAAAATTATACGTTATAATTCCCCTTAAAGACGGCACGGTGGCGCAAAATATTTTAGACATTATTTACTTCGCTGTTATTTCTTTACGTCTTTTCCTTTTTTTACTTTCCTCAACGATCAAGGTGTTTAAAATCATTGAATGATGGACTCGGATCAATCAACAGCAGACTGCCCTCCAGCCCAGCCAACACCCACACCTCCATCTCAGTCAAAGAAGCAAAGTCAGGACTTGCATCTCCCCAAGCAACACAATCGTGGCTCCAAAGACAAAACTCAGACCCCAGGAGAAGCTAAGCCAAGACCCAGACCTCGCTACACAGACAAAGCCAGGAAGAACACCAGAAACAAACGGGACAAGGCCGGAGCAGCAGATAAAAGTCCCACTGTTGGAGGTGAGATACAAGACGCTGACAAGGAAGAGCAGCAACCAGATGTGCAGCCAAATGGACATCCTGTCCCGACCAGTGTGGAGGACGACACTCACTTGCAGCTGGAAGCAGTTTCGCTCCAGGAAGAACAGGGAAATGAGGAGAGTTGGGACACCTTGTTCAACGATGATGGAGATTGTCTGGATCCCCACCTGCTGTCAGAGGTGAGAGACTGGAATCCGCATGTCGCCACTAAACAAAGTCACAATAACCAGAGCCTCGTGTTGTCTAGCTTGAATTTTATTACAACTGAATAAATTAGAATTATCAGCCTGGTTTCTCCCCGGGTTTTGCCATTTCTGTCATCTTCAACTTGTCCTCACCCTTCGTTTGCCTCACTCCCCAAGCTCGCTGTGAAAGAAGGCAAAAAGAAAGAGTCGATCCAGGAGCCCAGGTTTGACTACTACAACATGGACCGATATGATGATGATGATGATGATGATGATGATGATGATGACATTGACCTCACCGAGGATGAGCTCTCTCACATTGTAGAGATCTACGACTTCCCTGCGGAGTTCAGGACAGAAGATCTCCTCAAGTTATTTCAGAGCTACCAGTAAGTAGGAATGTGGTAGTAATGTACCCATGCTAATCTTCAAAGTTTTTAGTCTGAAAAATAGTCCCCATTCATCAGTTAAGGTTTCACATCCTGCAGCATTTTAGGATCAACATTATAATCAAGCACTATTATGTATGATACAAGATATAACTGTGCGTAAGAAACTTTTGTTTTATAGGTTATTTACTGTTTTTTTTTGTAATGTCTCACTGTGTTTTCAGACAGAGAGGCTTTGACATCAAATGGATTGACAGCGCACATGCTTTGGGCCTCTTCTCAAGTCCTGTAGCAGGTCAGTGGAGTGCTGCTACCTCACAATATGTTAACCTCCTTAGTTTCACGTTTTCCTGCCACAAAACTGTTAAATAAAAAGGATAGTGGACCCTTACCAACACATTTTCACTGAAAAACCTCATTATGTGCATTGATTTTGTGCTGCTGACCTGCAATTAGACATTAAACTTATTCAAGCCCTTACTCACTAATATCTCTAGTGTAATCCTTTTTCTTCTATAACCTGCTGCAAACGTAATGTACGTATATCCAATCACCGGCTTCTGGCAGACTTCTAGCTTCTGGAATATTCCTGGTTAAACTTCTGCAGCAAACTTCTCCAAATCCTACTGTAAATTTTGTATTTGATAGAATTCAGAGGACTTAAATGACATTGGAATCCATGTGACCCTCGACATGCAGCAAGTTTTCAGTGTACAAGGAGGGAGAGCAGTACCAGAGAATCTCTGAGCCACCACCATAGGTCTCTGTCAGCCGGGGTTTCTTTTCAGCTTCAGCTTCATTCTCCTGCTGATCCAGAAGCACCAAAATGTGTCATTTTGTTTCCAGCTGCATTATATGTTTTTGTAAACTGTATGAGAAAATTTGACGTATTACAAATGTCATCATTCGAACAATGTTCACCATCCTTTGAATAATTTCTGTTTCTACTTTTTTCAGCAAGAGAAGCTTTAAGATCCAAACATCCTCTGATGAAATTGCGACCTCTTTCCAAATCCTCCTCTGCCGTGAAGGCCAAAGCCCGTAGCTGCTCAGGTAAAAATACAAAGAACCTGCCCTTGCAGTTCTCTATCAGTTTGTCTTTTGTATCTTGCCCATGTAAAAACCTGTGTTAATATGTTCTCTCCTTGCATTGTATTTCCCTTTCCACCACCCAGACTACCTCCTTCCTGCTAAAGAGAGACCTCAGACGAGTGCAGCACTTGCGCGCAGGCTTGTGATCGGTGCCCTTGGTGTAAAGACTAACATGACAAAGGAGCAGCGAGAAGCAGAGAGGAAGAAACTTCAGGAGGCAAGAGGTAATAAATTTATACCTTGAGATACGAGTTTAATTCGTTGTGTGACTTGTGAGCTTTTAAGTCACACGTCATCATTTAAAATGACTAAAATCATCTTAATGCTTTCCAGCCTTGTAATAAAAAACACCCCAACCATCTAAATTATGAAAAAACAACATATTTATCAACAAATAGACACGCAGACTTTACCTGTATATAATTAATTATATATAAGTTACGTAAACAATGATAAAGTATCTTGTTCTTTCCCAACATGTGGTAAAGAATGAGATCCGGTCTCAGTTGATGTTATATCCATCCGCTAATTAGAGGTGGTGTCCTCAGGTACGGGTCGTATCTCGGATTTTGCTCGTATGTTGAACAGAAATATGGACAGAGCGACGTCTCGTATCTCAAATAACTCGTATGTCCAGTAGCTCGTATCTCGAGGTACGACTGTATCCACCCATCCATCTGTTTGTTTGAGGATGAGATGACCTTAATTGTCTCATGTTCAGCCGCCTCCCTTCCTTGCGAGTGTTGCTTTAGCCTATCTCAGCTGGTTCTGGGCGAGAGGCAGGGTACGCCCCAGATGCATCGCCACCGCGGGACAAATTTGCAAATATTTTGATTGAAACAGTCTAGAGGCTCATCTTGGGTGGGCCGTGCCTGAAATTAATAATGTGGGGTTAAATGTATGTGACATAAATAGAACACATGGGCTCCCAAACAGCATTATCTGACTCCATGTCTTTACATCACCGAGTTTTACCACATGGGGGCGCTGTTTGCACTCCTCACAAGAGGAGGCGCAGCTTCCTATAATCAGTACAGCAGTCATTTCCTTTTACAGATGGAACATAAGTATATAGGCACTTAAAACCACAAATGGCTCTCCACTGAACAGCCAGTGAGGACCAGGAGTATAGACAACTTAAAAAAGCTCCTTTGTTCTCTGAGCTGGTGCACTGCTATGCCCTTTATTTAGGATTGCAGCACGCACAGTGAATGTCAGCGCTGGAGTGCATCACAAGCTGAACATTGTGTCCTCTGAACGAACGCCACGTCTAGTCGCGTCCAGAGAATTTACAGCTGGCGCTGGATCGTTTCCCCTGCGACACAAATTTAGAGCAATGAATCTAAATGTTTAGGTCAGGGCTGTCTCTGATTGATATGTTCTGCTGTGTCATTAACCTTCCAGAACAGAAACGCTTGGCGGCCAAACAGAAGGAAGATGCTTGGGAGGGAAAGTGACCGGATGACAACTACCCCCTCAAATATTTCTTTTCTTTTTTTTAACTTTTCTTGATTCAGCGGAGGCAGAAGTCTTTGCTGTTTTCTCTTTGCTGTAATTCCTTCTCAGTTGGACACGCCTGCTTGCTACCACACTTCCCAGAAATGGATTCCCACCATTTTTTTAAACATTTTTTCAAAACTGTCCTTCACCAAGTGACACCGAATGCCTCATCTTCCCCTGTACATTTTGTGGCTGTGTTACATCAGATGAGAGCGTCTGACTACTATTCCTTCACCTTTGTGTCTGTGCTACAACCAGATGTAATGTGCCAGGTGTCGTATTGAATATCGTGACCATGGTTGGTGACGAAGCGCTGAGCCTCATCGTTTGTGAGTGGTGACTAGTCATCGGACAGATTTAGTTATGTGTCTCTGTGTGGATATGATTATTTAAATGCTTTTAAAGATGATACAAGTTCATAATTATAGACATAATTTAGATTCATATTTACGAAAATATGAATATGGATTCCAATCACATCATGGAAGATTAACTTTTGTCTACATGCTTAGATTTAAAGTTATTTGTAATAAGTTTCAATGATATTTTTATCCCTTAAATTTAAAGTTTTATCTGGCAGATTTAGTTGACATTTCACCAGCCTGTTAGAATAAAGAATTACTTTTAGCACAATCTGTGTCCAACGCAAATATAAAAATGTGTCCATCTAATCATGAAGATTAGAAATTTTTAGCCAAAGATCTGTCCTGGAGCAAAGACAACTTAAACTGTTAACATCCCAGTTAGAATCCAGTTAACAGCCTAGTTAAAAGTCCTAATGGTGTGATGTTCATTATATGATTCTGACCACGTCAGTCTATCCTTAGAACTTATTGTCACATTATTGTTGTTAATATTGAATTCATGTAAACGTAGATCTTAGGGGGATGTCGTTTTGTGAGGCATTATTCATAAAGTGAGAAGCAGAAATCTTATATTGGTGAAGGGAACCTTAGAAACATCACTCAGTGGAGCACACACCTCCGTCGATACTGAACAACACTTGTCCAGATTTACACCAACATGTACTGGATGTTTCCCAAACCCACGTCCTGTCGTTTCACTAATCGTCTAGTGGTTTTTCTGTCATCCTGCTAAAACTGTAAACCAACCAGCAAACAAAACGAACGGACTCTGGTGAAAACATGGAAGCTTCTCCGTGAAGGTGAAGAGGAGTGTGAGGTCTCATAGTGGCAGCACAGCAGGGAAAAAACATGTTGGTTTTACTTTGTTATCGTGAATAAGCTGTTAAATAAAAGATAATCTGAACACTGATGCAGTTTCTGTTCCTCTTGAGAATTTAACGTCAAGATTTCATCACAACTCACTGAAACCGTCTTTGTAAAGTTGAGATTCTTGACTCCAAGTAGATTTAACTGGTAAAGACGATGTGTTCTGAAGTAAACGGCAAACTTCTTTTTTTTTTTTTAGTTCTCTGTCAGAATGATGGGCTTCCTGACGCGGAGCAGCTTGAGGCTCTGGAGGCTTTGAGCCTCCGGGTGCAGCCGCCTGCTTTGAGGCGTCACTCGGCCGACCGCAAACCAAGTGGGACTAACTCTTAACACTCACTCTCCTGGCGTGGGGGAGGCTGCAAAATCATTTATCTCCTGTTTTACTTCACTTTATTCCACCTTCAAACCAGAACGTACCAGTAATGTTTGCCCTCAGGTGCTTCTGTCTGGTAAATCTGTCACCCAGCCTTTAAAAAAGTGGCATTTATGTCAAAGATGAGTATTTGTGAAATCGACCTGCACCTGTTCGGACCGTTGGTCAGAGACGACTGAGCCGCTGCCACGTGGCTCCGTTCAGCCTCAGAGGAAGAATCACGTGTTCCGATTTTATGCAGTAATTAGTTTCTGGAGATTCCTTGTTTCCAACGACAGATTTGTGCAACGTCAGTGGTTGTTTGATTTGATTTGATTTCAGTGCATCGTTCAAAATAATGCAATTCTAAAGGAAAGAGAGGAATTTTTTTACGCGATATGTATTTATTTAAATTAAAGGAAAGTGGGTATTCCAGTGCTTCAAATGATTTTCGTAATGATCTCCAAAATAAGTCATTTACCAGTGAGATCCGAGGATCAGAGGTCATCAGATGGACTTCTCTCTGTGCGGTCGGCCCACGTGGACCTTTGTCTTCCCCGACTCGCGACCTTTACAACGAGTGGACCTCCCTGCGCTCCACCATCGTGTGAGATCCGAGCCCTGCCTATAATCTCATGCTTTGCTGTGGCTTCAGGAGGAGGGGGTGCGATGTGCCGCAGAGCAGCCCACTGGCCCGGTGCCTCGCACACAATCATTAGATTAACTACACAAACACAAACCACTACTGAACAAGCAGCGGTTCCACGTTCAAACGCTGGCCTAGCCATGCTGCACAGGAGCGCCGTGGAGCAACGGCAAAGTGGGCCACGGTCCAAATGAAGGAATAATGAATAGTGTCACCACATAAAGGACTTCTGGAGGGTTTGGTAACACCAAACACTTTCAAATTCAAAGCACTGACACATTCAGTGAGCGATCAGCGTCTTGTTGAACGGAATGGGCGTTTAGCTTCATTCCATTTCTATCGTGGGGCTGCAGAGGCTAAAGCTAAAGGCCTGATCCCAGTTCCACACATGGACCCCTGCAGGGAGGTGTGTGCCCACTCTTTCAGGGATGGAAGAGTAGTGGTCAACCCTGTGCATTTTTACCCACTATTCTCAATAAATGTTGTTGTTGTTTTTTTACAGGTAAGGTTTTTTCCTCCTACCTTTTTGCTCTGTCCTGTAAATAATGTCGGGTTTGCAGCAGCAGCAACAGGCTGGTACAGAACTAGAACTCTGCTGTGGAAGAGACAGACCTGACTGCCTATAAATGACTGCCTATAAATGTCTAATAGTCTTGGGAAAAATGATTTGTAACAGCGACGGGTACTTGACCGGGCCATGGCGCTCCTCCAGTGTCACCATATTTATTTATCATTTTATGTTTGGATCATGAAAATGATTGTACACTGACACTCATAAAAGAGAAAAATAAGGTTGGAGTCATGTCTCCTAGTTAAAGTATAGCCTATATAACGTGACAACGAGCAGCTGTGAGTTTTCAGTGTCAGCATGTGTTCATCAGTGGGAATGAGGTTGGAAACAACCATAAAACACGGGTTAGCTCAGGCTGCCTGGGAAAAGATGGGAACGCCAGTCCCCGTTTAGATCTTTTTAAAATCGGCCAAGGGAAGTGACAGACTCGACCTGTTGCAATTGAGAGAAAATCAAAATGCAAGAGCTTTATAAATCATTATTTACCTTATAAAAGAAAAATCTAATTATATATTATTCATCTTATTGACTATCTAGTTAGCTTACTCTTTTTGGAAGATTTAAAAAAAAAAATCTTTGTTCTACATTAGAAAACTCCACAGTCAAATAAGCATTTCTCAAATAACAAGCTGGGTTATCATCGTGACGTTTATTCTTTGGCTACCATTACCACGTACTGTTAAAGGCGCAATAGCATTTTGCAACCAGATCTTATCTGACGTTGCCGAGGTTACAGGTAAAGAACAAAACAATTAAAAAAAAAAAAGTTTCAGAATAAAATAACAATACCAAAATTTCAACAGCCACACAGGGACAGGTTTTAAAAGTACATTAAAATTCTGCATAAATTAGAGACCTTAAAAGACAAATATTCCAAAGAGGTAATATAAAACTGTACATGACAATACATTTGCAAAATATTACAATATTTATTCAAATAAGGCAAAATAGCACCATGAAATGAACAGTTCTTAATCCAAACCAGGAAGCACACAGTTGTCACAGGAAGTACTGCGTCTGGAATGTGAGCCATGAAAGCACAGGAAGCGGCCTGGCGATATTCTCACGTGCTTTTGTCTCAATACTTTCCTAACCGGGCTCATGTTTTGATCATGGTAAATACATCTGATACATAATTCAAGAAACGTTTTAACTAAGCCTACTCTTTATTTTTTCACGATGACATGAAACTGACCATCAACCTTTTACCTTTTACTATTTTTTTGTCTCCTCTTTCTATTTATCCATATATTTCTTTGACTTTTGAACAGGAGCCATCACTTCTGATCACAATCAATAACCAGAACCTAATTAACAATATTAGTCCTTCCCGCATCACCTCTTCCTCCTCCTCCCTCTCAACCCCATCTTTCTATTTACTGGAATGTCATTGTCATTCAGCCTCTTTCCTCTGACACTGAGGTGTGGTGAGGAGTTCACTTGTTCGTCCTTAAATGTATTCGTTCCTCAATTCACAGGAAGTTGTTGGAGATCTGTTGTTGGTGGTCAAACAAATCCTCCACCTCAGCACTGTAAGCATCACCTGATCCAACAACAAGAGGAGAAATGGAATGAACGCTAACCAGCAAGGAGTGCATTGAGGTTTAGAACATGGAGTGGGTTCTTCTCACTGTACCTGCATGGCATCCAAACACGTAAACCCGAGCTCCATCGTACTTGCACCGACAGCGCATCACATTGTTCTGGAAATCGGACTCAGCCATGTCTAAGGAAGGGTTGACCTCCACCTGTTAAACAGAGCACATGCAAAATGAGACTCAGTGAATTTCAAGGCAGCCCAGCTGATCAGAAAGCATTGATGAAGGGATGATCATACAGCATATAGCCTGGAAGCTAGGGGAAAGTGCTAGCTTTGATTTGTCTACAGTCGCCAATGCGATTGGTCTTGCTTGTGGTTCTTTGCTGGGTGTCTGGACTCTTTGCTCGTCATTCTGTCCGACTCTGGGAACAATCGTCTTATCTTAAAAACAGGGAAGTGTGAGGAAGCAACACTTCAGCTAGTTTTTGTGGCAGCTAGCTGAAAAGTTCTCTATTGTTCTCTCCTTTCCTATATGAATGGTATAAAAATTGGGGGTTCATACATGACATCACTTTCCACTGTTATCACCATGCTGGAGGAAAAAAAAAATAAAAAAGGCCATAGATGGAGATGACAGTTTTGGGTTTGGATTGAAACTGCAGCCTATCATTAGGCTGTAGTCATGGTTTGTTGTTTTCCACCCTGTCTGCCTGCCTGCACCATATGTAAAAAAAAAAAAAAAGCACACAAATGAATATTCCTGATGCACACTTCAAACAGATAACCTGACCACACATTCAACAATGCAGCCCAGTTTCGCTTTGTTAAATACAGTATAAATTTTGCGGTCCCAATTACATTTAGAGCCAAAGAGTTAAATTTTTAACTGCCATAATAATATTATGATCATCCAAAGAGGTCGAATAAAAGATTACATTCGGTGTCAAGAACTAAATATATTTCCAACGCTGCCTTTTCAGAGCGGCCAATTACTTTGCAGCACATTTTATAGTCCCGGTGCAAAACACCATATTGAAACGGTGACAGTTGTGTGGTTTTAAGATCTCTTGTAATGCTGTGAAACAAAGGGCACACAGCCTGCTTTACAGAACAATAAAGGTTGTCGCTGTCGTGTAAAAGCCTGGGAGGCTGAACTACTGATTTTTAAACGGTGGGTCAATCCAGGAGCGATCAAACACGAGGAGGACATGATTCATCGGCCCAAATGTTCAGTTCTAAAAGTGGCCTTCCATTCCCAGTCCCAGCTGCATGAAAGGAGACTGAGCTTCTACACCCTTCCTCCATCTGTCATGTCTTGCACAAATTTATAAGCGGCTCAACTACGACAGACCCGCAATCACATCTACAAAGCACCGCCGGGTCAGGCCGCCGTGGCAACAGTGGATCTCCACTTTATTACATGCATGTGGGTTTATCTCTGAAGTGTACAAGTGTACACAGCTCGTACAGCGCGGGCGGGACCACTCCTGCATGTAAACTATATAAAGTCTACTTTTATGTACACTCAAAAATAATTAGAAACTGTAAACATCATCACATTGTTGCCACCAAGCTGTCAGGAAAAAATAGAACAAATGACACAGAGGAGAGATGAGTAGGTCACCACAGCAGTTTGGATGTCTAGAGACAGACGAGACACTCGATATCGTCCCAACAAACTCTACTTTTAAACATTAAACTGTCTATACAACGTAAAATGCTGACTGAGGTTTTCCTCTGCCAATAAGCCGGCACTTTGTGAAAGGGTGGACTAATAGCAGGTCTACTTTCTATACAAATCCAGACTAAATTCAATCGTCTTAAATGTGCACACACCCTTAAAACAACACATGTTGGGCACCTGAAACAGCCTAAGACCCCTTTAGGGAAATTATAGTCTTTTATCAAAGCTTTTTATCTTGTTAGTTCTTTTTAAGTTTGGAAACATGTTTGGTTTTTGTTTTGTTTGTTTTTTTGGTTCCATTTTCACTCCCCATCTACAAAGTTGTGTAAGTTGTCTAGAACAGCGGTCTCCAAGCGTTTTTGCACCACAGACCAATTTTAATGTCAGACAATATTTTCACAGACCGGCCATCAAGGTGCGGCGGATAAATACAAAAAAATAAAATGATAAGACCAGTATAAAAAGCGTTGGGGACCACTGGTCTAGATGACTCTGTTTTGCCCTGCACAGTAAAATGTGGGTTCCTAATTGCTTTGCAGACTTTTTCTTTCCCCTGAGAAAAGAGCGTCCTTACCTGGAAGATGTATTCACCGGGTCGTACGTCTGTTACATCGATCCACTGACAGTCAATATCGTGGCGGTAGGTGTCCCAGCAGCCGACGGAGATGCCCTGCTGTCCCATGTTGTAGCAGGCATATCGCTTATGGATACCTGGCAGTTATGAGGACAGGTAAGTATGACGCGGAAACTTTCTTGGGTATGGATTTGAAGCGTGGATTATTCGTCTCACCGTCGGGGCAGTAGGTGTCCTCCAGACAGAAGCTGGCTTTGTGACCTTCAGCCACCTTTGTCCCGTTGAACGTCAGCAGGTCATAGTGGGTGAACACCTCGATGCTGTGGTAGTGCCTGAGGGTTGGACCGGAGTTCAATGATTAAAACATGAAGAAAATAAAGAACAAATAATGATAAATCTGCCTGGAGGGGGGGGGGGGGGGGCATGACAGCCAACAAATGTAAAAACACATTTAGATATCAGCTCGACTTCTCCCTGTGTCATTACGGAACCATTCCCATAACAGATGCTGGAGACACACTGCATGTCAAATCCAGCATTCACCGCCGAGCCAATTGGTGATTAGATCCCGGCCCAACATGACGCGGGGTTGTGACTCTCATTATGGGCCCCAGAAACACAACCGCTGAGATGAGAGAGCAGTGGCTCCGGGTAGAGCCGCGGCTCTGAAGGTAACAATTAGGTGACCGCTTAGGAGGACGCTTATTGTAAACATCATTTTGGGGATAAAATATTGTGTTTATTGAGTTAAATGACATACATTAGATGTGTTTGTTCATTTATAGCACGGCTCTCAAAAATGTGACGGCGCTGCATCAAGGGATCCCATTGCAGACGTCCCAATTCATCTTTTGCTTTATTCGTTGAAGTTCATTATCCTCTGCTGGCAGCTTGGCGTGTTGTTCAGCGTTTTGTGCCACACGTCCATTCCCGGCCCACGGAGGAGGTTATACAGCTTTTCTTAAAGTCACCACATAGTTACTCCCTGTCTGGTTGAAGGAGTAATTTGAGCTTTGGTTCTAAATGAAAACCTGAGCGCTCCTCTTAGTGGATGAGGAGGGAGCAAACATTTTAAATTGCCTGGTTGGAGTTGGGAGATGTTCCTCCTCCCCCCCAGGTCTTACCTGTGACACTGGTGCCACGTCCAGCTCTCTCTGCTGGCCCGGGGTTGGAAATCGGCACGACCCAAGTTCATGATGCGGGAGGAGAAGCGCAGGAGGCGGCGGTGCCCGTAGGGCCAGTTCATCCTGGCGGCGGAGGAGGAGAGGCAGTTCTCCTCATTAGCGCAGGTTAGCAGGTGGAGGGGTCGGTCCTCCAGGTAGGCTGTCTCCTGGACCAGCTGGGCGTCCAGCACAAGGTCCGGAGCAGCTGTGGGGGGGGGTCAGGACGCGGCGGCGTTAACTCCACCCAGGTGGGTTATATATGAACTCACTTTTTTTGGTACTCTTTGACTCACTTTCTACACACGTGACTCCTGCAGCTCTACCATCTCCTCCTCTGGGACAGTAGACGTTGGTGTTTCTGCGACACTGCTGGATGGACATCTCGGTGCCGATGCAGTGAGTTCCACTCAGAACCAGTTCAGAAGCATCTGAGGAACCAGGCCAGTACCACGTCTCCTGCACAGAGACAGGGGAAGAGAACAAACGCACCCACCACATCTTTAGAGCTCCTTTGGGAAGACGTGAAACAACGACAAGAAGTCATGAAGGAGGAAAATAGTAGCCTAAGCAGAGAAACCCCGTAAGACCTATCAACACATATTATTACACTTTCCACTCTTTTTCACATTTTTAAAACAGCCCGTTAAATGTTCCCGGCAGCCCCCCACCCTGCAGCCCCACCACCACATACAGCACACTCACACTGCCCTTTCCATGCACAGTTCTATTTTCAGTTTGTTTGCTCTGTGAATTTCTTCCGATCTCTCTTTGCCTCACTTTCCCTCTTTTATTTTTGGTGCACTGGAAGTGGACGTTTGAGAAGCCTGTAATTACCCCAGGCCTCGGTAATAACACAGCACAGACACACAAACAGCAAGATGGAGAGAGGGAAAGGGGGAGAGAGACAGGAAGATGGGGGGGAGCCCTGGAGACAGAAGATGAGAGAATGAAGCAGTGAAACTTGCAGTGAGACAATACCTGATGGGCTCTTGAGGCGAAACCCAAACCCAGCTGTCGACAGACCACCATGGCCTCGTTGAGGCCCCAGTTCTCACTGCAGACGGAGCCCCAGCGCTTCGCCCCTCTGACCTCCATCAGCACCTCCACGCGGCCCTCCGATGCCTCCCTGCCTCCAGCCAGACGCACCTGAAGTCACAGGAGAAACGTTCTGGTCATTCTGTGAGCGCTGCACCTCGTCTGTGGGCTTGAATGCGTGTTCTGCGTGTCTCACTGTGGCCTGCAAGCCGGTGTGGGGGACGTTGCATCGCACCGCCACATCCTGGCTGTGCTTGCAGGTGTAGAGCGGCACCGGACTGTAGCGACACTCCGTGATGGACTTCTCCCTGCCCGTGCACTGAACACTGTTCATGTGAATGGGACCGGTACCTAGGAAAATGGGCGGGGGGGGGGGGCAGTTGAGTGAGTCGGACGCATCTCAGTCAGATAACATACAAAACAACAGCTGATGTGATGTTCGGCCTCAGACGTCCACAGGGTGGGATGAAGAGTCCGGATGTGATTGAAACCTCTGATGTGGCTCTGAAGCGGCGCTTCTCCAGAGCGCTCTCGGTCTAAACGACAGTGCTGCTCAATGGAGCCATGTTTCACGAACCAAAATAGACACTAGAAGTGGAAAATGGGGGAAAATCTTTGAACACATCTATGTTTGTGTAGGTGTGTGAGGCCCAAGCTAAACCTCTATAATTTGGCCTTAAATAGCTAATGCCGCTGAGCAGCAGCCATTAGCCTTCACATAGTTGCTGCAAACACACACATTAACCTCTTCACAATTCGTCTGCTCACACAACCCGAGACGTTAAAAGTCACACTGCTCCATTTTGCCAGTAAAGTATGTTCATTCAGACATAATAGCGCTACAACACCTCATTTAATAGAGCTAAAAGTAACTCTCCTGTGGTATCCGTGGACATGCTACGTGCTCATTTGGGCAGAAAGATAATGGGAGGAAATTAACGCGATTACGGAATTACTGCAGAGGCTCGGCAAGTGAAAAAAAGACAATAACTGGGAGAAAATGAGGTCAAATCTCTGGAAAATGTTTCTCCAAGACAATTTAGTGGTTATATTTTCGTGACCACAACAAAAGCAGTGTTAAAGTAATCACAGTCTTGCATGTTTGGTCCTGTCCGGGGCTGATTGTCCGAAATGCCGGTTTCAAAGCTGAGTTGACTTCTCACACTGATCAGGTTTATTTTGACAGCAACACATGCCATTGTTTCACATTGCTGGAACCTCCTAGTAGAGTTTACACTTGTATAATTGGTCATGGGTAGAGTTCCTCAACAATCAGCTTCTGTAATAGAAGTAGAAGTCAGGCTGTAAACATTTTCTCTAGGTTTATTTGTCTCGCAGGGCCTTTGGTTCTTGGATGGCTGCGTTTAGCAAAAGAAATTTAGGCTGAGAAATGTTTAGTCTAAAAGATCTTGGAGTTAAACCCGTCATGCTCGGAGTGCACAGTGAACAAAGTCTAGCTTTCAACATGTTATCAGATCAGTAAACCTTTTTAAAACTTTCTGGGATTTCACAAAAGAGGTCATCTGCTCTCTCTGACACAGGTTTCATGTTTTGTGTGACACGATTCTATCTTACCCTGGCCCAGCTGAGCCCTGGTCAGGGCCTCTTTGGCTGTCCCGAAGCCCAGCTCTCTGCAAACCACGCTGGCTGCACTGACATCCCACAGATGGTCGCAAACAGTGCCCCATTTGCCCTCCACCAGCACCTCAACACGGCCCTCGCCGATCCGGGGCCCGGCCTTCAGACGCACGACGGGCTGGAAGGCAAAAGTCTTTGTTAGGCGACTGGGACCTGGACACTTCAAATCTTAGATCTTCTCTAAAACAAGATTAGCTAAGCCTAACCCTAACATACAGATCAACATATTTTCTATTATCCACCACCTCCTCCACGCTCACCGGTACGGCCGGTGGTGCCGGCGCTCTGCCGTTGCGTGTGAACTGTGATCCGGGGACACAGCGGACCACAGCATGCATGCCCCCCTTGCACGGGACATCGCTCCTGGGGTTGGATAGTTGCACCGAGCACTGCGACAGAGACACCTCCACACCCTGACACTGCACCTTCTCCACCCAGTAGGCCTTCTTACTGGCCTGCGTCCTCAGCCTGGGCAGAGGAGAGATGAAGCAGACGGGACAGGGGCAGATTGTCAATATCGCGTCATTCATTGTCTATATTCCGTAAAATATAAAGGGATAAAGTGATGTTACCTAGACGATGGATCAGACAGCTTTGAATCCCAAAGTTTCCTGAAAGAGAGAGAAGATCCCACTGGATTGATTTTTTGATTTGAGTTCTACATCCAGCAGACTAAACAACCTATACCCTCCCACAGATTCCTCCTTCCTCCCAATCTGTCCTCCTCCCCTTTGTATAACCTTAAATACACAGGCGCTAAACACACATAAACACGTAAAGCTAAGAAAGATGCACAACATGTTGGAAAGGGCGCGTCTTTAAACATAACCCTCGTGTAAAAGGACGGGAGGTGAGGAAAGAGACTTACAATGAGCCATCGTATAATTCCCTCTCCCTGTCTTTCCTCTCAAACCGCCACTTTCGTGTCATACATGAGTTTTTTCTTCCATTTCTACATTCGTGTGTATTTTTATGTCAGTGTTTGTCTACATGTCTACAGTGGATGTCTGGTTTGATGCATGTAGGAGAACTGAAAATACGAGTCAGTTCAAACACACTCAGCCCTGTGAGGAGCCTCGCTGATGTCCGCCGACCACAGGAGGGTTTTCTAAACTGAGCCTTGTTCCAGGGATGTGATCTGAAACCAGTCAAATCCTCCCAAACCCCTGAGCCTGGGCACGCACACACGTGGGCGCGCGCGCGCGCACACACACACACACACACACACACACACACACGCTTCATGATGTAGCCTAAAGTATTGAAGAAAAAAAGTGGCAATTCAATAAAAAGGATGATTCATACACCAGGGTAGTCTGGGAAGTTTCACACACACACACGCACACACACACACACACAGACACACACACACACACAGACACACACACACACACACACACACACACACACACAAGAGCTGACCAGCGTGACCACAGACAGGTGCTGCATGACTGACGCCCTTCATGAATTAAATAATGAAATGAGTCACAACACCAGGAATAGATGGGGGGGGGGTGAATTTACAACACAATCAGATTCGTAATGCAATTAAATAGTTGGCAACTTGACTAAATCAGGAGAGGTTTCCTCTCCAGGAGAACCCAAGGATCCTGGAATTCCAGGTTTGTTAGGAACTACTGCAGCCAAAATAATGCAAAGTGTTCCATGAAGGTGAATGAAATGAAATGAGATTATAAAACAGAGACAGACAGAATTTTACAAGTTTAACAACTGGTGGATGATAATCACAGAGAGCAGGGATAATTACCCAGGAGAGCCGGATCAAATCCAGGCTTTTCAAGGATTGGTTGGGCACAAGCAGTTTTTAATCAACCAGTGGAAAAAAAATTGTCCAGTATTTCAACTAAAACCCTTATTTAATCCTAGGAGTTCATGCAGTGCTACAGGAAGAAGGTGGCTCAAATCATCCAAAGGTGGGTAATCAATAACTTCAATAATAGAACTTGATTAGTGCCAGGTCATACTAACTTTACCTTTCCAGTAATGTTAACTTTTTAAACCATTTAAATGTCAAAATCTTTTTCACAGTCAACCTCAGCCAAGGCTCGAGGAGAGGTTTGGTTCAGAAACTAGTCGATCATTGGAAATGGAAATCTAGGATTGTGCTGATGGGCAGAATTTCACCACCTAATAACAGAGGAATGATAACATTTTCATCATTGTAAAATCTGTCTGAAATCCTGGAAATTTTTCATCTTTTTTCATCTTTCCAGCCATTTCTACCATTAAGATGAATGAGAGTCTTCCCCTCATTCCTTCTGGTTGTATTTCCTTTCATATTTGCTTGTCTACAATGTACATAAATAAGATTTAGACTAAGAGATAAATGGATGCAGAAATTTTGGAGTAACATAGGAATTTTCTGCAGGACATATTTCTCCTTATGTTGATTCTTTATTTCTTAGGCTCAGTACATTTGATGCGCACACTCGTTTGGTTGTGTGTGTGTGTGTGTGTGTGTGTGTGTGTGTGTCATTGATTGTGTCTATCTGTGTATGTCGGTCTTATAATGTTTCATAATGTGGTGGTAAATTAAAAAGGCAGACTCTGTGGGGGTGTTGGTTCAGGAGAGGGTGGAGAGAGTGCTACCCATATAATTGCTTGCCCTGCTTGGCAGTGAGTACTGTGTGGTTGAGTGTGTTGGTTCGCACCCACCAGACATAGAAATATGCACATACTGTACATATCGACTTTCCCTGCTTTGTCTCTATAAAAAACAAAAGCCCTTTAAAACGCCACTATTGCTACCCAAAGTTATGACCGCATGCTGGGAAACAAGGGGTGCGTGATGTAAGACCCAACGTCTGTGAACTGGGCGACGTTTATGAGCTTCATCCAACCTCACAGAAGCAGGAAAAGCATGTTCTTTTGGTTCTCGCTGACCCAATCGAGATGAGGCGTAATCCTCTGTAAGGTCGATGAGGGCAAGGCACCCAGCGTCACGCACGACGACCAACTAGGGTGCGACTGTGGAACGGCTGGCTCCTTTAAACCAGCCGAGTAATTCTCAGGATCTTCAGCTCAGTGCTCGGCTTTTTATGCAACCCCAACCACAAGATTCCATAAGCCACACTGGAGAGGGAATCTGACAGATAACTGTCAGGAAAGAGATAACCTGTTATTATACCGCATGAATGCAAAGCTGCCTGACTGGAACAACTGAGTCGTTTAGGAGACAGTAGGTTGCCACACTGACTCCACAACAGCCTCTAGACAATCCCATCCACTTCCATGGAGTGGCAAGTCGATGGGATCATAATGATATACTTTCCATGAATTGTGGGTTTTAGTGTAATTGCCACAAAGGCTTAAAAAAGTCTTATAAAAAGCTGTAACTTGAGGAGGAGAGGAGTAAAGGGTTAAAATGAGCCAAAAAAAAAAATTACAGTCGGCATCAAAGAGCGTATGGACGTGATGAAACACGGGAGCTGGAAAATGGCTTTTGCACTTGCCTTTTATAAGCACAACAAAGTACACGAGTATTTAAACATCTGTAAAAATGTGCTGAGTAACTTAACAGGCTGAGATAAAGCCGCTCGAAAAAAACAAAACCCAACAACCGCACGAGCGGAGGGAACTGCTGATTCAGCAAAGGGTGTGAAGCAGGTTCAGTTGGGAGAATATTCTAGATTAGAGGATCACTCCGACCATAATTACTGTTTGCTTTTCCAGTGGACACAAACTCCAAAAGAAGAGCAGGCACGCCAATCCACTGGTTGACACCAGGAGGATGTCATGTGACCGTTACTGAGCGTGGATCAATACAAACAGGAGCATGTCATGTAACTTATTGAGCGTGGATCAACATAAACAGGAGGCTCCAGCCATGCTATGTGGATGTGGGGGCGTTCTATTGAGGCACAGCAGTGTTTTTTCGCAGCATTGCATGCTCGCATACTCACGCTGACTATGCTAGCATGCCTCTACGAGCTGTGTTATCATGTTTATTTTGGTATCCTAACTTTTAATTTTTTGCAGCTGTGTCAAACTGACCTACAGGCTCATGAAAAACAACTGGACATCCTTCAAGCCCAAGGCTAAAATCGACTTTTGTCACCAGGTGGACAAAATACATCATCCCTTCTACCTCAACAAACATTTTTTTTGAAAGGAAACCAGCATAAATATCTACTTAAAAATATGTTAACACATGTGGCATCACACGCCAAAGATCCACCTTCTCCTCCCTTCTTCTCAGTGGACAAAAATGGCTCCTCCAGTCGTCTCCCACATCGCTGGGTGGAGGCTGTCAAAAAACAACAACATCCTCTGGTTTGATCTCGACACGGACTGCAGGTCGACTTCTTGGGACACAAACACGACACCTCTGAGGTGTTTTCAGTCTTCATATTCACTAACTTAAGACTTTGAACGTGTGATGGGCAACCGGTTTGCGGCCATTTTCTTGAATAAGACTTTGAAAGGGACCACAGCTTCACAAAACGCACCCACTCTAATAAAATCGAGGCCAAAGAGAGTAAAACCTTCTCACGTCGCTTCATCCAAACTGCACGTCTCTAGAGAAACCTTAGCAGATGAAACACTTTGAAGGGAAGAGCTATTCATTGCCACTTCTGTGGTGTGGCGGTGAACAGGGCAGCTGAGGCGAAGCAGCCCTCATCCCGCTGCCGGGCGAAGCCGAGCACGACACAAGGGGTAATTATTGGCAACGTGGAGAAACAGATGCTGCAGGGCAGGCCAGCGGTCAGCACAGCCGTCCTGTTAGCCCAGCCATAAAAAGACCTCTGTGGGCAGACGGACGGACACACAGGGGATTGTGTTTGCCTGTGTGTGTGTGTGTGTGTGTGTGTGTGTGTGTGTGTGTGTGTGTGTGTGTGTGTGTGTGTGTGTGTGTGTGTGTGTGTGTGTGTGTGTGTGTGTGTGTGTGTGTGTGAGAGAGAGAGAGACTGTGTGTGTCTTATTTGTGAATGTGTATGGATGTCCTACATTGTTTATGTAACGTCCTGTAAGGTGCTGTGTAGCGGGGTGGGGGGTGGGGGGTGATGTATTAGTGTCTGTTTGTAGGTGAGGTTTTGGGGGTTTGAGGGGATGTGTGCAGACTTTTAAAGTGTGTGTAGGTGCTTCAATGGGTGTTTATGACTAAAGTTAGACCAGTCAGCAGGAGTCATAGAGACGAAATAAGCCTGGCAACCCCACAGCAGTCTGACAAATGACTGGTGTCGGAGGGACAGTAAAACACAAACGTCCTGTATAACAAATGTTTAGCTGAAGTCGCTTTTTTTCATACCTCCCCACTCAGCAGGTTTCCTCTCCATAGGTCTGGCTAAATTTAATATTCACCTACAACTGTACTCCCTAATGGAATAACAGCATTGTGCAACTTTAAGCTGTAAAACACAACGACTCCTCTGTTCTGATTCTACAGTTCACGCTCTGTTTCAGTCGTAAATACCTAGGTTAGCGGCAAATAAGTTTCTCTTCATTAAAATGACGACATGCTGGGACTATTTAGCAATAGTTTTCAAATAATAATCCATTAATTCCTCCAGGAAACAAATTTAGTAGTTCTATATTTATGAAGTCATGGTGTTTATGCGGCTAAAGGCTCCATTACATTCACCAACTAGCCGCTAACTTTTTTCTCCTGCTAGGTAGCATGGAATGAATGTTTTGAGTTGCTGCGTCTGAACATGACTGAGTAGATCTCAGTGGTCTATAAAGTAAGGTGATAATTATCCATCGGTTTTGTCTCCATGGATACCATTTCACATACACATATTTCTCCAAAATCCGCCTTTTTTGTAGAATGGCAGACAGTGGAGTTCGAACTTGAACAGTCCCAAGTCGGTTGGCATTGTGTTGACCTGCGTTTTACAACTTTTCCTTATAATTAGGGTAAATTTAACAGAAAGAAAATAAAATAGCCACGCCTCCTTATCTGGAGCTGAATCAAACTAATGGGTTCTTTCCTGGCCCCAACTTTGTTGTACAATGGCCAGCAGGCTGTTGGGTGGATGAAGGATGGCACCGTCCCCTTTGATTGTAAAATGCACCCACCAAAGGGGACCTTAAACATTCAGGACAGGAGCTGGAGCCTATCCCAGCTGACTCTGGTTGAGGTCAAACAACCTTTTACACTTAAATTCATGACTAATATCAATCTAGAGTCACTGATTCACCTCTACTGGAAGTTTTAAGTGGTGGGAAGAAACCGCAGAATCCAGGCAGGAACCCAGGAGGAAACCAGGAAAGAATCCATGAGGACGCGGGGAGAACATGTTAACTCTACACACAAAAGTCCTGGGACCTTATTGCAGTCATCATAACATCAGATATGATGGCAAAACAGTTGATGCACGACGAGACACCAGACAGTCGCAGTTTTTTAAAGGCTCTGTCTAACTGATATTTAAATTCACTTAATTATTTCTTTTACTTACTTTTTAAAGAAATGGAGGGAAAACAACAGAAAATCTGCCCCTATGTTCGAAAGCAGGAAGGGAGAGACTAGAGTCAAGAGTTTTCTCGCCTGTCCGAGCAAATTAATATACTCGACAGACGCAGAAGCGATTTTAGACTCTGATCTTGATTTTATTAGCCATTTTAACAAGGTCACAAAAACATCACTTTTTCATCTGCCAGAATTAGAACATTTGTAACCCAACGCGATGTTGAGATGCTGATACATGCTTTAAGTTAGATCTCTGCAACTATAAAAATTTCTCCAATGTCAGACAAATAGAGGATTATCTTATCTTATTTTAACCATCCTCAGTTTTAAAAGAGTTATAATTTAAGCAGAGTGATGCAGCTAGAAAAGAGATGACATCACTCCTCTGCTCGCATTGGCCCTATCTTTTACTGCCAATATAAAGTTCCTTTACATACCTACCCAACAAAACATAATCTAGAACTCTTTTCCCTCAGCGAATGCTTTCTATATCATCCTCCGAAAGGAGGATCAAATCTTCCTTTTGGATGATTTGATCCTCCTTCTACAGCAGTCCCTACAACACATATTTCTTCCTTCTTTTTCATGGACCTGAACCGTGAAACATCTTCCCATTAGATCTTAGAACAGCAAATTCCCTCTGCATCTATTTATTTCTTGCTAATTTGCCTTTTTATGTATACATACATATGTACATGTGTATAGTCACCTGATCTTCTTTTTTTGAGCAAATTAAGTTGCATCTTTGCATGAATAGTGATTTAATAGATCAGGTTATTATTATTATCATTATTAGAGAATGCTGTTGCAGAGAGTTGCCACAGAATCTTTCCTAATTATATGAGATTATAAGCCATGTAAGGGAGGATTCATGTAGAGACACGCACCATAATGATGATGATGATGATACTCTTGTAGTCTGGATCTGACCCTAATAACATACTCTCTGGAACTTTTCTAAAGGGCCACGATGAAGCTGGCTCCGCCGACAGGGAGGACAGTACAGCCGGACTCTAATGCCACAGTGGACATGTCACACCAAGTGTGGTCGCATAATGAGAGTCGCTGTGGTTTTACATGCATGGAAGTAATCTGTGAAGTAGTAGTAGTCCACCGCGCTTTTCCATCCCCCTTCAGAACCACTCGATCTCTCTCCCTTTTTCTTTGTCTCTCATGTTTTCACTCCCCACATACTCACCTGTAGGCGTTTTGGTCAAACGCTTCTGCAGCCGGGTATCCCAACATGCCGCAGGCTACATGGCTGCTGCTGAGGTCCCATCCGTGGCTGCACACATGACGCCACCTCCCAGCATGCTTTACTTCTAACACGCCTTCCGTCACCAGGCCGCCTTGGTTTCTGGACAGCACGGGACGAAGACGAACCTCCTCCAAGGGAGTAGATGTCTGTCCCTAAGAAAATAAGCAACTTTTAAGGATGAGTAACGACAGATTACGGTCCTTCTCTTTGCTGCGTGAAGACTTCTTCCCTCCCAGAGGATAGAGACGGACCTTCTAACACATTTTATGGTAATAGACCTCAAACCACATCAACCAAACTTTTGACATGCACACTGAAACAGGATAAACCTAAGTGAATAAACAGGATAGAATACAATGTCAATGTAATAAGATGAAATGCAGTGTCTCTAATCATTTTCATCAGGTTCTGTGTACAGCAGGAAGGAAACCAATAGAAAGCTGGGCTTGTTTAATGTGTTGGGATTCGTGTCATGGTGATTACAAAACGGTAAAGAAAGTCTAAACTCTGCAAATTGAAAGGAAGAAAAGTCAAACAACCAGTGATTAATGTCTTCCAGTTTCATCTGAGCTTCCTTTACATTTAAAGATTCGGGCCCGAAGCTCTTCTGGTGGTTGGGCTTTAAACCTTAAGTCCTGCTGATGCATAATCTGGAGGTCTGGCTTTAGTTTTGTCTCTAATTATATGCAACTGCTGGCATAGAGCTCCATCTATGCATGGGATTCTGGATGATAAAGTTATTTTGGAACGCTTCTTTGGAGATAATAAGAGATCGCTTCTGCGTTTGTGTGTTTTTACCTGTGTGTAGTGGGCATCAAAATCCTGTCCCACATCTGGATTAACAGGATCTGGTTCAACATGGTTCCCACTGAGATGTTGGTTTCTGTCACTCCTTCGCTCTGACTGGTGTTGGGCCTGAGATTGGGTCCGCCTGTCTGCCTGTCCCCCTGCCTCTTGCCGCAGGCTGTTCCTTGCATTCTCTTGTCTCTGCCTGTAGGATCCGCCGTTAGCCAGGCGTGGAGGGAGTTGGTGCCCTTGTGGAAGAGCCGAGCCGACCTGTGTACCCGGCCTGGAACCGCCTCGACCCCTTCGTAAGATCTGGATCTCGTGGCCGTTTTCCTGCGGCGACATGTTGCTGCGACGAGATGTGGTTGCGTTTCGACGGAGGGCGATCTCGTGGCCTCTTGCAGAAGAAGAGGCTATGCTTGCTGGGGCAGGGGGTGGAGCTGGAGGGGACACGGACTCTGGTGAATTTCTCTGTCTTGACTGATGCCTGGAGGATGGAGGATGCTCCTCCATCGACACAGATGGGAAGCCAGGCATCCTTTCTGGGCTGCAAATGACCCCCAGGTCCTCGGCATGGGTGCAGTCATTGATTCCCCAACCGTTGGAGCGACAGTCTGCAATTGAAACTTCTCTCCCTGTGCAGCGTACATTGTCCAACCAGATTAAACCTTACGACAAGAAAATAAAATAGTCACATAATAAGAAGAAGTGGTTTTTCTTATAAGTGGTGCTCAGAGCTGGGACATACCTTGTCCTTCGCCAAACCTGGCGCTGTGTGCCCAGGTGAAGCCACGCTGGAAGCCCATCTGTCTGCACACCACATTGGCCAGGTTAAGATCCACCTCGTCGTCACACACTGTGCCCCACGCGCCATTGTATAACACCTCCAGGCGACCCTCATTTGCATTACGCCGACCTACACCTGCTAGACGTACAAGCACGTCCTGGGCAGACAGCGGTGGGGGGTAGAGTAGCAGCAGGAGGAGGAATGTGGACAGGGAGCTGAAGTACAGCATCCTGGATATAAACAGGAAGGGGGATGGGAGTGATATGCAAGTGTTTTTGATGGAGGGAAAAACAAAAGAGCACAGAAAACAGAGAAGATACAGAGTAAAAATGGAGTCATAACGTGCACCCGTTACCACAAAAATCCAAAAATCACGCAAAGCTCCGAAACTTGCATTCCATGCTCTGACAAAACATATAATTACAAATGTCTCCTCTCAGGCTACTGGCACATTCCACTGTAAAATATAAGAAAGATATATGGTGTTATCCTATAGTCAGTTAAAAGATGGACTCGAGAAATATTTTGAAAATCTGACCCAATGAGAGGAACAGGAGTCATAACCAAATCTAAAAGTATCCTCTCATCCAGCCAACGGAAACTTTGGCTTGCTGCAAAACCCTCAGGCTCAACTATATATTTAGCCAAACCAGCAGACACAAAAGCAAATAAACAGCATCATAAAAACTGTTCTCACACATAAATAAAGCAACAGACAAATTTGGTTAATGAGCAATAATTAATCCATCCTTAGACCACCCCTAAAACCCTTTCTTCTGAACAAAAAGAGCAAATTGGGGGGGGAAAGGAGGAAGATGAGGTCAGGAGGATGAAAGTTGCACCTTGTGATAAAGTCATCCAAACAGAAGTCGGTCAAATCCTTCTCTCCTTATGCTTACATGCATTAAATGTACATATGTAGGTATAAAAGTGATAAATCTAACAATGGTTGAATTCAGGTTAAAGAGGAGAGCTGATAAATTCAGGCACCTGTTGTGATTGATTGACAGTGAAAAGAATGACAGAAAAGATGGGGGAAAAGTGGTGGAGGATAGAAAACAAAGAGAAAAATGCTGAAGAGGAGCTCACCTTTATGTCGGTCTCAGCCTGGAGTCAACAGGAGAAAGAAGGGAGTGAGATAACTGAAGGAAAAGAAGGCAGTGAGTTTAGGGCTGCTGCCTCTATTCTCCTCTTCTCCCTCCCTGTTTCTTTCTTGTCACTCCCACAGATCTGCTCCTTCATCCATTCCTCCCATTTTCTTCATTTCCACAACTTTTTTCCCTCCCTTTCACCAGGTCCCATGTGTCCCTTCTATTACCTATAAAAAAAAGAATGAAATGAAAGTTGACAGCACAAATGAATGGAAGCAGTCCACACACAAGATTACTTTTATTTCACTTCTCATCACAGATTTAGATGCTTGAGTGCACCGACTTGTTCTCACTTGTTTTTCCCACACATAGCATGTCGTTATTTTGCAGCAGGTTCTTCAAATTAAACCAAGCGTTTTATCATCAGATGTTGGTCAGGTAGCCACAAGATGCAGTTCCACGTAAGTTCAGCTTAAAAGACGCCAGGATTCCAAAAGGATTTTTCTCTTTCTCTTTGTTCCATTTCTTTTATTGTTAAAGTAATGAATCTGAGTTTTACCCAGTCTCTTATCCTTCTATTTTGCTGGAGTGAACATTTACAAACACATCACTATATCACAAAACCTGCAGCACTGTCTCATCTATACATCAAATATTAATGCACTGATTATTTTTATTCTTTGTGTCACTGGACCTGCTGTACTCACCTGACAGGAAAGGAGCCATTGAGGTCCAAGATCTCCCTCTACTGGAGGAAATAGTTACTACAGGAACAAACCGACAACCAACAGACTAGACTAAAAAAATCTTCTTTTTTCCCCAATTCTTACATTGATAAAATGTTGCATATTAAATACAAGCAAAACATAATCACCAATTTGTCAATCAACTGAACGGCCTGAATGATTACGCCTTGTAAATTAAACCCTCATTGACAAAGAATAAGAGGCATCAGTTTTCATTCCATTAATGGACAGTTCAACTGTTTCATACGTTACTGATCCCTGAGGGGCTTAAACCTTTACTGCGTTTGACCTATCCCTGTGTGTGGAGCAGTGGGCTACCCTTACAGTGCCTGAGAAACATGTCGGGATTGGGAATCTTGGTCAAGGATACACCTAACTGCTCCCAATGGTTTTTCAAGGACACAACATAACTAACTAAACAGACCTACAAATACAAAAGAGCAAAACATGAAAAGTAGGACTATCCAGCGAGCTGCAGGGACACATGGTGGGCAAGGCACATCCATCCAACACATCATGAGGTGGCAAAGGAAGTGCAACCTCATGATGGCATTTGAAACAAGGCAAATATATTTATTCACAAATCAAGAGCTTAGATTTTCATTTTTAGATTTATTTAATTCATTTTTGTAATATAGTTTTATTTGTTGCACTTTCATAATCTTTATGGGCAGAATTTCTAGGTGCAGCTATGGGACTGTACGAGACCAGTTTAGGGGACTGAAGGATTTTGTCTCTCCTTTTGTGGATGATGTTCTCCTGTTTGCCTCATCAAACCTGGACTATCAGCATGCATGAGGGGTGGTTTGCAGTGGGATGATGGTCAGCACCTCCAATCTGAGGCCATTCTCGAGTGGAAAAAGGTGGTCTGCCCTCTCCGGGTTGGTGGGGAGTCTTTGCGCTGAGGAGTTCAAGTATCTTGGGGTCTTGTTCACAAGTGAGGGAAGGGTGGAGAGTGGGATTGACAGACAGATCTTCACAGGGGCTGCAGCGAAGCATTCGTTGTTTAGTTTGTTGTGGTGAAGAAGGAGTTAAGTTGGAAGACAAAGCTCTCGATTTTGTGATCCACCCATGTTCCCTCATGCACCCTTTGCACACTGTTACCAACAACCAGTGAAGCCTAAGAAGCCAGAGGCTGCGCCTCCCAACATGCAGGACCAACAGGCTTAAGAACGCCTTCCTTCCCCGAGCCATTAAACTGCTCAACTCCTCTCTGGGGGAGAAGAGAAGAAGAAGAGAGTCCACACGAGAGCTGAGGGATGACACACATAATACACCATAAACAATGCAAACACTATTGACATTTCACTCTACACATGCCTAACTAGGCTTGTGTATTTATGCCTTTCTAATTGTATATTCTTGATGGGTTATTTATTACTCTTTCTATTTGGTGTTGGTACTACTTTCTATATGCTGGTGCCTTCTATGTGCTTTTCTGTGTTTTTGTGTACAGTACTCACTGTGCTGTGTGCGATGGAGATGTTTATTTCCCTGACAGAACGTCCTTAAGGGATCAATAAAGTTCTACTCTACTCTCTCTACTCTATGTTCCTACTTTTCCCTATGACGCACTGGCGTCGTGCTGGAAGTGTTCCCCGCCTCTCCCCCACAAGTCAGCTGGGATAGGCTCCAGCAATCGCCGTGACTCGCAATAAGCAGAACAAGCAGTTGAAAATGAATGAATGAATGAATGAATGAATGAATGAATGAATGAATGAATGAATGAATGAAAAAAATAGAACTCACGACTCGCTGAACACAAGCTTGCTTTTGTAACCAGGGTATGTCTTGCTATATTGTGCATAACACTGAGCAGATTTGTCACAGAGTGGGTTCTCAGTACCTCCACTCTAGTGGGCTTACGCTCCTACTACAAAGAGCAACATTGAAAAAGCAGCACATTAAAGGCCATTGATGAGTTGCTTGTTCCTGATGGACATCAAAGTATAACGAAAGGCATAAAATCAGACCCAAGTTTAATTCAGACCCAAAAGTTACGCTGATATCTGCAAACAACAAAACTAAACCAGCAAGATCACAAACAGGAACAGCAAAAACATGACCCACAATACCCAAGACTTGCAAGAGCAGCTGACTGGCGAGCTGACAGGCTGTGCAGTCCAGCTCTCCAAAGGAAAGCTTGAAGGTAGAATCCACATGGAGATCGAGGTGGGCATGTTGACAGCTTTTTTCCAAAAGGTTGAAGAACAGAAAGTTGGCACCTCCTGGATTCTGGAGAAGGAGCAGATGGAGAGGGAGATCCATGATCTGAAAGACCAGCTATCTCAACCCAAACAGTCAACCTACTCAGAGGGACTCAGTGACCTGAAACCCACCACCAAGCTCAACTCAGGGAACGATGAGCTGGAGAAGAAAGAAGCCCTCCTGGCTCAGATCAAGGAACACAAAGAGGAAGTTAAGGCTCTGAGGGCCCAGCTGGAAACCCTCACTAAAGCTCAGCTGGACATCCAGACCATTCTGGAGCAGAAGACTTCCTCCACTGCTGTCCTGCAGTCACAGCTGGACAGGCTGAAAGACCTGAATGAAAGTCTGGAGAGAACTCTGCAGCAGGACAAGGCTTACCATGATGCTCAGCTGGAAGAGCAAAAAAACCAGACAGCCACTGTGATAGCTTCTCTGAAAGAGGCTGAGCATCGCCTTCAGATCAGTAAGGGGACCTGGCAAGAGGAGAAGGTGTCTCTTGTCAAGGACCAGCTGAAGATCTATTGCGCCCTGATGGAGAATGAGCAGGAGTTATCAATCTACCAGAGCCAGTGGAGGGAGGAAAGGTCATTTCTCCTCGAGGAGAAGGATTCTGTGAGGACCACTACACTGCAGAAACAGCAGGAGAGGAAAAACAAGAAGGAGGCCTTGAAGTCCCAGTTGGAGGAACTTGAGGCGCAACTTCAGAAGAAGACAAAGAAGAAGTGGTACAAGAAGCTGTTCAAGATGTGATCTGATCTGGATATGAAGGACTGGACAAACCTACAAAGGTAGGTCGTTATGTATAAATGTACGTATGTATGTATGTATGTAAATGTATGTACATTGTATGTATGTACAGTATGTAGGTAGGTAGGCAGGTACTTTCTGTACCCCAAAGAAAATTATTTGTCATCTGATCTCATACATTCACACATTTCATAAGACAGCGCAACTAAGAAAGAACAAATAAATACAGATAAACATTAATAAACAAAGGTAGATAAGATAAATAAAAAAGGAACAGAGATACATGGCTGAGGACGTAAAAACACAGCAAGACAAACATACCTGTAAGTGCATACATAAACAAATGTACATCTAAACAAAAACTAACAAGAATCAATGCAGTCACAGACTGCAACATCCCACAACACCCCTGAATTAGAAATTTTACCCTGAACTACTTGCATAGGTCAAAGATCAAAGCTAGTGCGCTGCCCTACTGTCATTGATCAAAGCACTAGCTTTGATCTGTGGTCCTATTCACACTGACCTTCACCCTCATCTTTCTTTCTTATCCGGTTCCTGAGTGTACAAAAGTTAAAATTTGACCTCAACCTAGTTTTCTCAAGGTCAAGGTCATCATCTCATTTTCATCCTCTTAGCCGCCTGAGTAATGTTCGGTGAAACGAACGAACGAATGGATGAACACAAGAACAATTACAATACATCACCACTTTGAACCGGGATGTAACTAAATATTTTCTGGACACCAAGTTTTCAGTTTTTTTAACACACTTTATCATATTGTTTCGTAGAGCACAGCACAACAAACAGCCAAACACTATAACTGAGCTTTAGTCTTCAGTATCCTGACAGCATGGAGACTGTTGGATATCGTTTACGGTGAAACATGCACTTGTCTCTGTCGATGAACAGTGAGTGATTTTTACAGTTTATGTCCTTTTCCAGGGTGATGCGAGACTCCTCCAGGTAGGACAGGGAGCCTCTAGCCTCACTCAGCTGCTGGTGCAGAGACGCGAGAGAGGAATCGATCTGCCTCACCTCCCCTTCCAAACTACAGATACGGAAAGCAGATGAAGCCATTAGGGAGATCAGAGGTAAAGTACAAGGACAGGGTGAGGCAAGGTGTACCTGAGCTGGGGTGGATCTCTGCAGAGCTCAATGTTGGGCCTGAGGGAGCGGAGGTGAAGTCTGGACTGAGCTACTCTCAGTGGAGGCTCAATGTTCTGGATGGCTTGCTGTAGAGCCACAATGTTCCTCTCCTGGGCTCCTATCTCTTCCAAGACCTGCAAATGCAATAATTGATAGACAAATCTACAATAACTGTAATGAAGTACAAAATGTCTTACTACAACTTCATACTTGGACCTCACTACTATTCAGAGGGAAATATTGTGCTTTTCGTTGTTTAACTCTATTAAAAACACCTCATGTTACATTGGGACAATGCAATTAGCACATTTTTGTAGAATTTTCTGCAACAGCAATCACAAATCAAACAAGAACCAAGGCAGTCACAGACTGCAACAACCCGCAACACCCCTGAATTCAAAATTTTACCCTGACCTACTTGCACAGGTCAAAGGTCAAAGCTAGTGCTCTGACCTACTGTCACTGATCAAAGCACTAACTTTGATCTACGTTCTTACTCACACTGGCCTTCTCCCTCGAATCTTAACCGGTTCCTGAGTGTACAAAAGTTCAAATTTGACCTTGACCTAGTTTTCTCAAGGTCATCATGTCATTTTTATCCCCTTTACTACCAAAGTAATGAGGTTTTTGTTTCATCTTTCTATCTGCAACGGTTGTGAAGATATTTGGTGGACAGACGGACGGACGGACGGACGGACGGACGGACACACGAACACTGCCAATTACAATACATCACTGCTCCGCGGGATAGAGCAAAACCTGCTGGCTAATTGGTACCTTTGCCAGCTTTATCTCCAGCTGGGTCTTGGCCTCTATCAGCTCCCCACAGCGCCGACTGAAGGCTTGGTCCACTCTAGAGCACTGGACTCTCAGATCCTCAGTTGTGTCCTTCAGCACTTGTTCTACCAGCCGTCTGACTCACACAGAAAGACCATACCTTGACTTAAAACCTGAACTATCGAGTTCACATCTTTAAATGAATCTTCAAAACACTGACCGTAGACTGTGGGTGGCCTGTTCTTCATGCAGGGCTTTGGAAAGGTTGTTTTGTGTAAAAGTTGTCCACAGTGTGCAGTTACTCACTCTGCAGCAATCCAAAGATTAAACCGAATAGAATTCATACACAAAAACACACACGTCCATACCTATTAATGTGCACACAGACTTACTGATCCTGCACGGTGGCTGAGCTGGGATGGTGTTGTGTATCTGGGCTCATGTTGGTACATCTTCCACTGTGATCATCAAAGTTATAGGCCTGGTACTTGTCAGACCAGTCCATCTCCAAGGTTTGCTTGGCCTCTCTGTTCATCCTGATTTACACACAGACATTAACTGAAGGAAGAGTTTCAAAGTAAAGACGTCAGCTTCACACGGTTTCTGCGTCAGACGGTTCAGCATTCAACTAACAGGATCTGACACTCACTTGATCTGAGTGACAACCTGTGCTGTAGTTCTCTTAACAAGAGCCTGGATGCTCTTGATCAGGTCTACCTCCTGCAAGACAGTAACAGTTAACGTGAGTAATGTTGCGCCCCCTGCTGGTGATGCTCTGCTGTTACATGAATCCAGCAGGAGACACTTGATGCTTGATACCGCTGCACTGATGCTTGATACTACTGCACTGAGAACAGCATAGGTAGGCCTGAAAGTTTTCTTGAAGAGTTTTCAATGCAGTCATAAAAATCCTATAGTCATAAAGCTCATACTGTTTTATGACTCTGGTATCACCTTTATGAGCTCTTCCTCCACAGAATCTCTGACCAGGTCCGGTCCCAGTCGTCTGGTCCTGCAGTTCAGGTTGTCGGTGGCGATGGCGTACGGGGTTTCGGTGGCATCCAGCGCCTTCTCCAACCTCTTCTTTAGCGCCAGCAGTGACTCGGTGTCGGCCTGCAGCTGGTCGATCCGCCGCTGCAGCTCGGACTTCCAGTAGTGGATCTCTTGCAGCCTCTCTCCCAGGAGCCGCGTTCCGTCGGCCTGCGTCTGGGAAGTGTCTGCCTCGGTGTGCTGGTACAGGGTTCTGGACTCCCGCTGGATGCTCCGGGCAGCTTGGTTGTCCGAACCGGCCCGTTGGAGGATGGTGTGGTAGTTGGAGAACCACTCCGACGGGGTGTATTTAGCCGAGCGGTACCCCGCTGTGGCCGAACCTGAAGACGGATTCGGGTCAGACTTCTTCACCGGGACCCCTTCCTGGGACAGAACTCTGGTGTCATAGTATGGCCTCGGCACGAAAACCTCTGAACTCATGGTCGGACAATCAAATGACAAGTGCAAAAAATAATGTAGTAAAATTTGTTCCAAAGTAAAAGTGGCACCGGTTCTTCCCGTCCCGGAGTAGATGAGTTGTGTTTGTTTGTGTGTCTCCTGGTTACCGTCGTTGGTAGGAACAGTTGTATGTAGAGGGATTAATTATTAAATGAATTGATGACATCAAAGCAAACCCTAACCCTAACCCTAACCCAGAGTAAAACTACTACTGATGATAAGATATCCACGGTAGTGAATGTTAAAATACTTGAATTATAATCCTCGCGGATTATTCACGCGTTTGGTTTTGAAACTCAAGTTTTAAACAAAAACATTTTAATAAAACCTGACCATTTCCCGCCCATATTTGGAAAGGCGAACGATCCACAATAAGAACTGGATTTACTGTGTAAAACTCTTTAGATGTGGGATTAATATACGTCAAATTGTCATTTAGCAGCGTGGTTGTAATTTTTTAGGCAGTTTATCTGTTTTGAGAATAATGGGTCGAAAGTTTACATACCATTAATTTAACATTTGATGACAGTAAATGATGAATGTTTAGTTATTTGTACTATTTCACGTTGGTATTGTTGCGATTGTTTAAAATTACTAACTTCTTTGAACATTGTTCTCACTATTGTAACTTACTATACAGCTAATACTGTATAATAACCTTGAAAACCAGATTTAGAAAATAATGTTAAAACATTCTCAGGTTTTAATTTCGCTTTAACACGCAACAAGCAAACTATGCGCGTAATGCCCGCCTCTGATCGTGTCGTCCAATGATATTAGAGTTTATCTTAGCGTGTCATCAATTCATCCAATGATATTTATATTTACGATGACGTCAGACACTTACCCGTAAGGTTCTAAATCGTGTAGTCACTGTGGTAAGCTAGCCGTCATTCATCGTTTCTCAATCTAGCCTTCAGGAATACACCAGAATACATTCATAATGGTAAGAACAACATACTTTATATAATAAGTGAGTGGATTTGAGGGTAAAATGTTTTAAAAATGCTAAAGCTACCCGGAGAGCTTTGCTAAACTAATGTCGGCACGTCACGAACGTATCCAAGCTAGCTCACATTAGCTAGTTGAAAGTGGATTTACCGCCAGGAGTTTCTAAATCAAATATTCTTTAACTAACTTTACTTTTCAAGAAATGCTTCGGATTACGGTACACAACAACATTAAGTAAGAATAATACCGGGTGGTAACTTGGAAGGATAACGTCAGCTGCATATTTAGCTTGCCTATGCTAGCTGCTAGCTGTTTATATTGTAATTTGTCCAAAAACATTATGCGTTATCTCTATAAATATTTGTCATGCCTTTTTTAAATCACTTCTAGTTTACGTTAGCAGTTGTAGTAGAACGTATCCATATTGTCAGCATTAAGCTACCACTTAAAATTTTGTTATTTTAATCATCTGAGATCTTTTCCCTGTTAAATTCTTTGGATAAGAGAAACCCTGTTCATTTACATGGACACATATCGTGTTCTTCATGTCTTAATCATGATATTTTACATTAGCCTCGTCCTTGGGTGACATCCTTATTTCCATCTTTTTATCATAATTCAAGACACTTAGAGTGATTATTAGTGACACAGAAACACTCTTGAGCTGAAACGGACCTGAATGTCCTGTAATGTCATTTAGCATGAAATTTTATCAGTTATTTGATTGAAAGGATTTGTTTTCTGACATGATTGATAAATCCATCCAAGTGTCTCGTCTTACACCGTCTTATGCTACCTCCCTTCTCACTTACTTCATCCAGTCTATTATGTCCTATAATGGTGGGGCCGTCATGGCCATGAGGGGGAAGAACTGTGTGGCGATAGCTGCAGACAGAAGATTTGGCGTTCAGGCTCAGATGATCACCACAGACTTCCAGAAGATTTTTCCCATGGGAGACAGGCTATATATTGGACTGGCTGGATTGGCTACTGATGTTCAGACAGTGTAAGTATGACATAGTGTCCTGGTTCATGGTGATGTTGTCTGTTAACTAAGACACAATAAATAGATTTTAGAATTACCTCCAATTGTAATATAGTCAAAGCTCTGGTGTAGTAAAAAAAAACATTTTGTGGCATTTTAATTTTTAAATTATAAAACATTTTTAGGAGGGATGAATGACAATGGTGTTAACTGGATGTCTTGTGTTTAGATCGCAGAGGCTTAAATTCAGACTGAACCTGTATGAGCTTAAGGAGGGTCGTCAGATCAAGCCCAAGACCTTCATGAGCATGGTGTCCAACTTGTTGTATGAAAGGAGGTGAGCAGTTATTTCAGGCCCGTGTGACTCGGATCCATATCATCCTTAACATCATCAGTCTTTAAAAATGTAGTCACAGGAGCTAAAGGATAATCTGGTTCACACGTGATCTTCTCCGTAAGGTTTGGACCGTACTACATCGAGCCCGTTATCGCGGGGCTGGATCCCAGAACCTTTGAGCCATTCATCTGCTCCTTGGATTTGATTGGCTGCCCAATGGAGACAGAAGACTTTGTTGTTAGCGGAACATGCGCAGAGCAGATGTATGGAATGTGTGAATCTTTGTGGGAGCCAGACATGGTAAGTAGCGTGTTACATTTGAAGTCACGCTAAAGCCTGCTGTTTGTTTACTGGATGATAACTACTACCAATTGACATGCACATATTTTTTAGTCTTAATCTTGCAAATTGAGGACCCATGGGTGTGAATGTATAATAAATATTACTAATAACATTTAGATGTGGAAATCACAGCACTAATCTTGAGATAAAAACTGTCATGTTATTTTGAACATGGAGATCATTTGCTCGAAACACTTAAGTTGAACTTTGTTTCCTGTTGTGATCATGAAGGAACCAGAAGACCTGTTTGAGACCATCTCCCAAGCAATGCTGAATGCAGTTGATAGAGATGCAGTATCTGGCATGGGAGTTATCGTGCACGTCATGTGAGTATAATGACAACACCAGTTTGCACAGATGAGGTTCACGTGACTCATGTTTGCCGTGACTGACCGGTTTTGTTTTCTGTGGCAGCGAGAAAGACAAGATCACCACACGAACCTTGAAGGCCAGGATGGACTAGAGCCGTTTCTCCGGCACGCCACCCAAGAGATGTTTTGTATACAAATAAATGCTTGTACTTTTTTTTCTCTTCTTGTAGGTTTTGTTCAATAAATGAACACCGGTTTAAACAGTGAGCTTTACTTGTTATTGTCAGAAGTAGTTGTGCATGAACTCACGTCGTGCACCATAAAATGCCACAGAAACTAAAACCCCTCCGTCAGACAATGGTTTGTTCGAACTGGAGCAACCCAAGGCATCACAACACCGCCTCAATGAGTTTCACTTTCTCCCCAGTCGTGATCATTTTCTGTCCCTCAGTCTTGTGACTAACCAACCCATCTTCTGAATACTACGTCCAACCAGCGCTTCACAAACTCCAAACGGAATAATTTTTACGAAGTCATGGTAAAAACCAGCAAGTCAAACAAAAATAAGATAAAACTCCCTTTAATATGCAATGAATCATTTTCAAGTAACTTTTTTTTCTAATGTCTTGGTAACAAAACAATACTGTATACAAACACAAAATTGCTACATTAATGTAAACAAGATATAAAAATGATCCATATGGTAATAAAACAAGTGTTTGATGCAGAATTCCCCTTTTAATGTGATTTTTTTAAAATCTTATACCAACCTCCACCAAGTCCATTTAAAAAAATATTCAAAAACAATTGGCAACTTAACATCAAACACAGTTTTTTTCTCTTTCTTTTTGTCGCTTTAGTCGTAACACTCAAATGCTGGGTTCAGTGGTTTGATGTTTCAACTTACTGGTGGAGTCTCATGTACACATCAGCCATGCATTTTAAATATTGCATTCATTTACTTGATACAACATCTGATTGTAATGTGTTTATCCCATTTTTCCAATTTTTCAGTGGTACATTTTGTTTTTCTGTCGTTATTAATGAGACAAAAGAAGCCAGATGATGACTGTCATAGATCTCATCATGCAAACTGACCATTCTGCATCTGTGCGAGTCGTTTACATCTGTGCGTGTGTGTGTTTGTGTGTGTAGAAATAAAATTAAAAATCATAAAAACGACGACGACGTGAACAGAAACTGCAGACGGTACTAAAAGACTGTTAATCGCTGAAGCTGGCACACTCGTTCAAGGCATTGGTGAGACAGGTTCCGTGCTGGCGTGAGGAGTAGCAAAGGTGGCCGAGGACGACGAAGAGGCAGAAAAAAATGGAAAAAGAACAAGGAGATCATCGAGGTGTTGTTCCAAATTCTGTGAGGGGGTTTCACAAGTGTTCCTTCTACTGGATGGTTGGGGGAGGAGCCAGGGAGGCGACAGTGGTGGTGGTGGTGGTGTGTCTGTCGATGAGGGACAGCAACAAACTCTGCGGATCCGTCCTGACAGAGCGGTGGCGGCTGTGGGAGGACACTGGTCGCTCGTTTTATATACTCATATGTATGCGTGAATGTGATTGGCTGGACTGGGAGAGGAGTTTATGATAAGATGTTGGACATGAACTCATAGAATCGTTTGGAGTACTGCTCTGGATTCACCGTTGAGATCTCCGCCCCCGCCTGAGAGACAAGGACCCGTTTAATAACACATCTGACATTAAATATCACTTATTTTATCATTTAAGTTTGATCACTTTGTGGTTTCTCAATCTTCTTTCAGCTGCGGGCTAAAGAATTTCATCGCCACACTTACCCCGTGTTTCACAGTTTTGGCAGCATGTGCAGCTTTTTTCTTAGCGTCGTAGTGCGTGAGGATGTCGATGATAGCCATGAAGTATACCTCCTTCTTCACAGCACCTGAGAGCAACACAGGAGAGATCTTTACTTCCACCTGGAAACAACTGATAAACGCTGATGTGACTTTATTTCTTATTGAAGTTTGTTTTTTTTCTCTAGATAACAATCTCTACATCAACTGTCCGACGGTTCACTTAAAGATTAAGTTCAGGAAGTCAGAGGAAAGTGAAACACGACCCTCACTGTCATGGCTCTTGATTGCGTAAACATCCACGGAGGGATCAAACTCCCCGGGGCCGAAGAATCCCCCACAGTTCAGAGGATTTCCTGGGCTGTCGGGAGGCGTGCCGAAGGAGCCTCCGCCCATCCCATCGTTCTCGTACTCCTCCTCCTCTCCAACTCCCTCCACGTCCATCTCCTCCTGCTCAGCCCGCTCCACATCATGGATGCCGACCAGGAGACTGTAGTCCATGATCTTTAAGGTGGCCAGAAACTGACCCACACATACACACATGTCGTTTCTGAGTCTCACATCCTTGGTCATAATATGACCAAAGTAAAGTTACAAATCTTGTAAAGTTACGGCACACCTTACTCTGCCTCTGATTGGCTAGGTGTGAGAAAGAGAGGCGTGTCTTACCTCTACGTCCCGTTTTAGCTTCTCCAAGAAGTACTTCTTGTTGTCGTCGCCTATCTGCAGCTTGTGGCCTTCATTCAGGAAGTCGTTGTCTTTAAACGTGGGGAGTTCTTTAGCCTAAAGACAAGGAGAACATGCTTGAACAAAAAAAAAAAAATGACGATGAGGTCACAGGTCATCTTGTTTATTGTTGGTCTGATTGGACAGAGAACATTTGAGAGCAAACGACTGTCTGAAGACGTTTGTCGACACGACACAAACACACCTTTGGCGTGATGCGCTCCAGCTGCTTGCTTTGAACTATTTAATTTAGGCGTCATCTGACAGGTTTGGTCTGGTAGGAGCGAGGGAGTTTATTTTTGTCCCGTCTCCTCACAGAGTAAAAACGTACCTTCTCCTTGTCGCTGGCTTCTCTTGAGACCGTAGAACCCTGGAAATGAGAGGACAATAAGAATAGAGTTAATTCAAAGCAGCTGAGGACAAATGAGAAGGAATGTTAGCATATTACCCACTTTTAACTTGTCTGGTGTCTTTTTAAACTGTCTATACTGGACAGGGAAGGCTACTTCCTCCAGAGAATAGTTGGCAGGAGGAGACACTTATGCAATGAAGGACTTTTTTTTTTCAGAAGTAGCAGCAGAGTGACTCTGCTTCATAATGAAATAGAATTTGTAACGTCACACCAATTACTAAAGACGACTGTGGCCTTTTTCCTAAAACGTCCACTTGTTTCTTTCAGAAAGAAAAAAACATTTATGATGGATGGAAGAGATTTACATTTTTCTTCAGTTCATGTATCTTCTGTTCCGTACGGCTGATGTTCACCTTCGTGTTTGCTGATGCATGATGGGGTTGTGATTCACGTAGGTGTTGTGCTCTACTGACGCGTCTTACCTTCAGGTCGTATTTGCGGTGTACAGTGAGGCGATGGCTAAATACATTCCTGGTCACCACCATGTACGTCTCCACTCCATCCACCGTTAGCCTGTACATACCCAGGAACTGAGGGAGCAGCGTGTTGCCATGACACTCCACTATAAACTAGAGATAAGCAGGAGAGAGAGTCAACAGGATGTGTGCGGCAGTTAAAAAACCTCCGGGTTGTGATTCTACATGACTCGCTGATTTGAGGGGCTCCTACCTGGTGATATTTCTTTAGGATGTTGTGCATCTCAGCGATGTCCTCACTGGAGACGGTTTTGATTACGAAGCGGTGGTCGTAGCTAGACAGGAAGCGGTTGCCAAAGCGACCCTGGGAGTCGCTGTTGAGAGGGGCGCTCCGGGTCAGCGAGTTCTGGCAAAGAAGGAAGACATTCAGCCGCATTCTTTTTGAAAGTTTCCTCTTTTTCTTCCAACCATTCTCATTTAATCCGTCCGCGCTCGCATCTCCTCGGCTGAACGGACTCACCTGGTAGTCCTGGTCATCGATGCAGAACCTCTCCCTCAGGTTTCTGAACACCATGGGGCAGTACTCTTTAAACTTAAAGCGACTAGGCAGGTTTTCTCTGGTGAGAAAGAAACAGGAACTCGTTACTGAGCAGAAGGAACAGGCCTGACTGACATGGTGTGGATCCATCATGACATTCAGAGCTTCCACCTTTTTTTCCAAATCAACATGCTCGACTTGTGAATACAACTTTTCACAATTTCTATTAAAACCAGTGAAAAATCAAATGTGATTTGTTCTACGATTCCAAAATTTTGCTTCCCTTATAATACGTTTAGAAAACTGTTAAATAGTTCAAAATCAAAAACCAGTGAAGTTGGCACGCTTTGTAAATCATAAATAAAAACAGAATACAATGATTTGCAAATCCCTTTCAACCTACACTGATTTGAACACACGGCAAAGACAAGATACTTAATGTTTGAATTGGTAAACCTTGTTATTTTTTGCAAATATTATCTCATCTGGGAGTTGATGCCTGCAACATGTTTCAAAAAAGCTGGCACAAGTTGCAAAAAAGACTGATAAAGTTGAGGAATCCTTATCAAACACTTATTTGGAACATCCCACAGTGAACGGGCTATGTGGGAACAGTTGGGTGCCATGATTTGGTATAGAGCAGCTTTCCTGAAATGCTCAGTCGTTCACAAACAAGGATGGGGCGAGGGTCACCACTTTGTGAATAAATACGTGCGCAATTTGTTGAACATTTTAAGAACAGCATTTCTCAACGAGCTATTGCAAGGAATTTAGGGATTTCATCATCTACGGTCCGTAATCTCATCAAAAGGTTCAGAGAAGCTGGAAAAATTATTGCACGTAAGCTGCAAGACCGAAAACCAACATTGAATGCCCGTGACCTTCGATCCCTCAGGCGGTATTTCATCAAAAACCGGCATCACTATGTAAAGGATATCACCACATGGGCTCAGGAACACTTCAGAAAACCTCTGTCAGTAACTACAGTTCTTTGCTACATCTGTAAATGCAAGTTAAAACTCTACTATGCACAGTGAAATACATTCTTAGGAGCGACCGTGGCTCAGTGGTAGAGCCGGTCGTCCAATGATTCAAGATCGGCGGTTCAATCCCCGCTCCCGCCGAGTCATTTGTTATTGTGTCCTTGGGCAAGACACTTTACCCTCCTTGCCTCCAGTGGGCCACTCGCTGGTGTGTGAATTTGTGTGATCGTTCCGGTGGTGGTCGGAGAGGCCGTAGGCGCAGATTGGCAGCCACGCCTGTCAGTCTGCCCCAGGGTAGCTGTGGCTACACACTTACCATCACCAAGTATGAATGAGGAGTGAATGAATAATGGATCCAATGTAAAGCGTCTTTGAGTGTACAGAAAAGCGCTATATAAATCTAATCTATTATTATTATTTTTGAATAACACCCAGAAACGCCAAGGGCCTTGCTGGGCCCAAGCTGATCTAAGATGGACTGACGCAAAGTGGAAAACTGTTCTGTGGTCTGACGAGTCCACATTTCAAAGTGTTTTTGGAAAATGTGGAAGAGAAGAACCATCTGGAGTGTTATAGACGCAAAGCTCAAAAGCCAGCATCTGTGATGGTATGGGGGTGTATTAGTGCCCAAGGCATGGGCAACTTACACATCTGTGAAGGCACCATTAATGCTGAACGGTACATACAAGTTTTGGAGCAACATATGTTGCCATCCAAGCAGCGTCTTTTTCATGGACGCCCCTGCTTATTTCAGCAAGACAATACCAAGCCACATTCTGGAAGAATGGAAAAGAATTCCACCTGAAAAGCTTCAAAATTGATCTCCTCAGTTCCCAAACGTTTACTGAGTGTTGTTAAAAGGAAAGACGATGTAACACAGGGTTAAAAATGCCCCCTGTGTCAACTTTGTTGCAATTTGTTGCTGCCATTAAATTCTAAGTTGATTAATTATTGGCATAAGAATATAAAGTTTCTCAACAAGAACAATTAATATCTTGTCTTTATAGTGTATTCAATTGAATATAAGTTTAAAATGATTTGTAAATCATTGTATTCTGTTTTTATTTACTATTTACACAACGTGCCACCTTCACTGGTTTTGGCCACTGAGAGAGTACGAGCCGGCGTACTCCTGGTACCGGTCCCAAACCCAGATTAACAGAGAGGCTTGTGTCAGCAAAGGCATCCGATGTGGAACCAGTACCAGATCAATCTCAGCTCCACACCCTTTAGTCCATTAACAGATCATCACAGAAGACACAGATTCCACCTTTAAAAGACGATGCTGACAATGCAGAAGCTGAGGTGCCTACTTGTTAAATAGATGGTTGTCCACTTTGATCTTACTGTAGGCCTTAAAGTCATCTGGCATCAGCATCACTGGAACAGGCACGTTACTTAACTCGTTAACCTGAAGTGCAGAAGACAAAAAGAGAAACGACAAGAGTTAGAACAAAAGAGGGAAACGCTGATCTGCACAGTGAACATGAAAACCAGTTCTAGTTTGGGTGTAATCGAGCTAACAGGGAGACAAACCGATGAGCAGCCACCAGCGAATGATAATCTTCTTGGCAGCGGTAACAATTATGGTTAAAACAGACTCCTACACCAACAACACAGTTTTCTGCAGTTCCACTCACACACAAAACCAGAGCACTACGAGAATAAACTGACAAACCCGTGTGTTTATAACCCGGTTGGTTCTCAGGTACTGTTGAACTGCATCAGTAACACATCTGAGAATCCAAAACAAACATGCTCAGACTGAGCCAGACAGTAGTGTTTCTGAGGACTGCTTCAAAAACACACAGACTTGGATCTTGCACAAACGGATCCAGACACGGATGAACTTTGAGAGAAGTCTAGTGAAGATGAAGTTAAAAAGCAATACGTGGAAAAGCAAGGAGGAATAGTGAGATACCGCTACCCCAGAGAGAAGGATGACGCAAACCGCCTTAGATGAATAAAGATAAGGGATTAGACATGATTAAAATACCTGAATAATTAGAAACTCAAATCTTGAGCAAAAAAAATAAAGTTGATGTTTACATAGCAGATGTATAATTATTTAATTGTGTCGTGCCAGGTAGCTGTTTCACAGAAGAAACATAACGGTTATAAACTCACGACACGTGACCACTGCTACGAGTTGAGCAGCTGTAAACGGACTACTTGTGTTAGCGATCTGCATTCATCTACAAACACACCATCAAACACGGAGCATCATCGAAACTCCAACTGACACTGTGTGGAAGTGAAGTCTTGCAGCATCCCAGCTCTGAAAAAAACACATTCAACCCTGGACTGGAAGACTTGGACTTTGATAAAAGTCTGTTTGTTGCTTGAGATCAGCTTCACACCCACACAGCCAGTCACAGCCTGTGTTTCACCCACATATCCACTGCGAAAGTTCAAATCACTGAATGCTGGAGATGCTGCAGTGATAACCATATCATTAACTACCACCTAAACTCCTAGAGCGCGTTGCATTTAACAAACCAACTAGCTTTTGTTGTTCTTCTGATGCTGCGCAGACAGCAGAGGGCTCTGATGAAGACAGGAAAACACATTTGTCTTCTGATTGTGTCAAATCTGACTAGTTTTACAGGTTATGCCCCTTGAGCTCAATGAAAGCCAGGTGCATTTGCTGATATTATGATTATTATTATTACTGTATTCAGTATTATGACATAATTACTGAAGGGGGTCAGTAATTATGTCATGATTACTGACCCCCTTCCCTTCTTTTCTCCCCCCCCCATCTCTGTGAGCCAAGCCCTGCTCGGGGGTTTGTGCCTCATAAAAGACAATTTCTTATCAATTGAAAATCTCTGCAAAACAGTCTGATCTAGACATCCTTATTGGGAAACGGAAAGACATTACCGACCAAACTATCTGAACACACAACCATGTCTATTGACTGAAATAGTGGAATACACACACACAGACAGACACACACACACACACAAACATATAAAGGATGTGAAAACTTATTTTGACCCGACTGGAAATGAACCCACACTTCCAGAAACTTACAACCTTGCCTGCACTTTAAGGACCAATCACACAAAGTGTGTGTCTGTATGTGTGTGTGTGTGTGTGGGGTGTGTGTGTGTGTGTGTGTGTGTTTGTAGGTATACCAGGTATAGTACACATTAGGTACGCATACTGGTGTGATCCCACTCCAGGTTCTCCTCGCCATGGGGAACCTGACCTGAATGATTTATTTTTTCTGCTAAACCAACAGCGATGATGGAACGAATGGTGGAACCGTGGGTTCAAATCCAGGCCGGATGGAGTTCGCATGTTCTCACTGTGTCCTGCGTGGGTTCCTCCTCCCACCACCAAAAACCAAACAAAACAAAACACACACTGTAACATAACTGTGACCCTACAACCACAGTTTAATGAGTGGTAAATCAAAGAATGGAGGGAATCAGCGCTGGCAGCTGGATGCTGACACGCCCGGAACAGATTTAAATCCACAGGCGGGGTGTTGTTTACAGCTGGGGGCTGAAATCTGTGCTGCCTGTCACACCCCTCCCGCTGCATGGCTGCTGTACCGCCGGAGCTCACGACCAGCATCCACACACGTTACGATCCAACATTCCTGCTAGAAGCAATGATCCAACAGGCTAACTAGATAACCGAGTGTTAGCCTCGAAGTGCCTTGACAGATAAGAGCAGCCGGCTAACAAGCTAACAACAAACGTTTAAGGTGGACCTACCGTATGGTTGACACCCCACATTAAAACGCTGAGAATGGGCTCGCTTGCACGGAATAATTTCACTTTCTGTCCAATAAAGTGTTTCTTTTTCGTCTTGGTTTTGCTGGCGCTGACAGGCGCTACGCTGGTGCAGTTAGATGACATGTCTCCGGCCGGGATTCAGGGTACGCAAGACGGGACAGGAGCGGACCTGTCGCTCGGAGCCTCTGGCGACGAGCAAAAAAAAAAAAAAACAAAAAAAAAAAAAAAGAAAACAGGAAGGTTAAGGGCGTTTTAAAAAGTCTATAAGTGCATTGTGCTCATCGCCCAACTCGCAGCGAGTCTCTGAGAAGGTTCTTGTCGGGAGTCAACGTTAGAGCATTTTGCGCCGTCACCACCCTTCCTCCTCCCGAGCAGGCCGCGGCGGAGCCAGCGAGCAGCTAGCCAGCCATCCGGCTACAGCGCAGCCTCTCTCCAGGCAAAAAGCTAAGAAATAAACCGAAGCGATGACTCTTATCTTCTGTCAGATTCTTCGTTCCAGCATTAATGTTGTATTATTTTACTTTTTAGTGAGTACTTCCAACATGGTGCGCCTAAGATTGTTGTCAATCACCACCAAAAAAAAAGCTCTACGTTTGGGGGTTCCTCAAGATGGCGTCAATGGTCGTTCCACTACGCGATCAACAGCGCCCCCATCAGGCTGCTGGTGGAACTGCCGGGGTTCCCACATCCCAACTGGTCTTTGACTGCAGTTTTAAAAATAGCTAAAAAATGTGTAGTATTTATTTATTTACTTATTTCTTTATTATAATTATTTTATCGTCGTTTTCTCATCGGCACCTTGTTTTAAGATTGCTTTTATTGATTTCTGTTTTATCTGATGCGTTTTTGATGATTGTTGATTGTTAAAATTAGTATTACATTATTCTGTTTCATGTTGATATACGTTCTGCTGGCTCCACAAGGTCCCCCCCCCCCTTCTTTATTAGTATATCGGAGCCGTAACACCAACACTGTGATGAAACACTTATGAAGGAAAGCCTGTGTCATGTTATGAAAAGTGTGGGATCCTCTGTTTTTGGAGTTTTGCTCGATAGTGAAATTTACATGCACCATGTAAAATGGAAGAAATTCCCTTTGTTGTGGGATTTTCTTTTAGCGCAAATGACATTAGTAAATGAATGTTCTAATTGTGACACAAGTTATGTTCCTTGTATTACTGTTATTCCAGCGCCATTACCCTCCTGTGCATGCCAGCCTGCCTAAATAATAACACAAATTTCATTTATCACCAGCAATCCATTTATCAACTAAAATATAATTTCCAATATTACAAATAATGTGTAAATATAACATTATTTGTTGCTACCGCAACTTAATGATTCATTCCTGCAGCTCTGCGGGGCCTCACTCTGAGGTCCGCCCCGGGACATGAGGCCTGCAGGGCCTCTGTCTGCAACGCACACTATTTAATTTACAGTCACGCAAACGCGGGGCGTGGCAGACACGTCCCCCCCCACCCCCCCACCCGCATGCTCGGTGATGATAATAAATGAATAAACGACGGTGTCCGATGTGACGGCGCGCACACACACGCAGGACTGAAGCGCACAGGTCGCCCGGGCCCCCGGAGGATCCCCTGCGCCCTGAGAACCAGGCGACAAAATAATGTCACGTGATCCAAAATGGGCAGTCCTCTGACGGTGCTGAAAAAAAAGCCATTTTCTGGCGCTGCTGCAATTTCTGTCCAAGTCCAAATAATAAAGCTGGATCCTCGTTGGGGAGGAGAGGGAAACTTTTATGTCTGATCAGGTAGGATCGAAGCGTCTTGATCGCTCTTCATCGGGCGCATCGCCTCGCCGTTTGCTGGGGCGCACGCTGCGCGCACGGTGTCACATTTTGAGCCTCTCTTGTTCGCCTCCTGACACAGCCCTGTCAGTGAATTTAAGATGGCTGCTTTGTGTACCAGTGTGATTTTCTGTGGCTGTGCACCCCCTCTCAACGGTGATGGAGGGTTGTTGTTGTTTTTTCTCCCCCCCCCCCCCTGGATGTGCGGTCGTGGCGGCCGGTCGGACGGGCGCCGCTCCGCAGAAATGCTCTTTGTTGCTCCGCTTGTGGAGGAGCGGAGCTGATGCACAAGATGAGGCCACACTGGGGCGATTCGGTGGTCGGCTGCTGTGCACCACCACACACAGGCTGCCTTTAGCTGCAAGCCTTATTTATCACTGTATCTTAACCAGGTGTTCCTGCTGGTCATCGACCGGCTTGGTCGTGCGTTTCCAAGCTGCTGTCCCGGGGACGAGCTCAGGACTCAGCCTGGGGGGGGGGGGGAAGGACCGCGGCTGCCATTAACGAGCACACTAGGAATACAAAGTGCTAATCCCGACCGGGCATTACGCACACGTTTGTCGCTGCTTGTGCCAGAAGATGTCATGTTTTGTGTGTTTTTTTTTCTTCCTTCCACAGATCTGTCCAGATGAATAAAATGCAGCCCAATCGGATCAAAATCACAGATCTGAATCCACACCTCACATGTCCGCTGTGCGCTGGGTACCTGGTGGATGCCACAACCATCGTGGAGTGTCTGCACTCCTGTAAGTTCAACTTCATGCACACACAAACACACACACACACACACACCGTCCTGTCGATCAGAGACTTCCACCTTGACCTTAGTGCTCCTGCAGATTCAGAGGAACAGTTAGAAATGTGCATCCAAGAGGAGGATAAGGTTTATTTGCTGCTGATTCCTCGAGGGTTGGAGGGGAAGGGAGTGATGGAGGCCAGTGTGGTCCAGACAGTGAGTGTCCGGGGTCTGTTGTGTCCAGGGTTTCTTCATTGTGACCCCTGTGTGAGATTTTACCTCGGAGAAAATGAGTTAAAACGTTTTCCTTCTGTGTCCTTTAACCCTGTGCAGTTTGTAAAACTTGCATCGTTGCCTTCCTGGAGACAAATAAGTTCTGCCCCCGATGCGACGTCCAAGTTCACAAGACCTGTCCGCAGCTCAGCATCAGGTGAGTCACGGCGCGTCACATCAGCCGTCATAGAAAAAAAACAACCCTGAGTTCTACCGCCTCTGGACACACGCTTTCCTTTTTTTTTCCCAGAGCGGACAAAACTCTACAAGACATCGTGTATAAGCTCGTCCCGGGGCTATTCAAAGGTAAGGCTGCTATTCATGATGCCATAGGGGCAACAAAATAGAGTGACGCACGTTTTGCCGTTGACAGACTCTTGTTTTTCTGCACGCAGATGAGATGAAACGAAGGCGGGACTTCTACGCAGAGAATCGCGTGCTGGAACCGGGGGAGGTGGTGGAGACGTTTAACATAGCGGAGGATGAAATCATCAGTCTTTCCATACAGTTCTACGAGAGGAACAAGTCAGTTAATCATCTCTCACGCTCACCAAAAACCCAGATTGTGATCGGTTTTACTGGAAAATACCTGCAGAGGCGGGGTTTTGGAAATCAAATGGTGCATAATGATTGAAATCTTTTCTTTGTTTTGGCAGAAACAATGAGAGGCAGCGCTCGGAGATGGAAGGAGACAAGGTAGAATGTCTGCTGAAGCCTCCGCACGTTGTTTCACGTTGTTTTGACGTCGTCAGTTTTGGATTCATGTGTTCCCTCTCTGCTGTTTGCTTTATTCTCAGTCCAACGGTAAACGCTTCCTGCAGTGCCCGGCAGCCATGTCCGTCATGCACTTAGCGAAGTTCCTCAGAAGCAAGATGGATATTCCAAACAACTACCGGGTAAGTCCACACTCCTGCTGCTGTGATCATCGGTACACGCTCACGTGTTTCAGACGTGTGAGTGAGTTTCTGGGGCCTCGGGTTTCTGGGGTCTCTCGGCCTTGGTTGAATTATATGATATATGATATTATACGTCATGTGACAAACTCAATATTATTCCAGTTAGAAGAAAGGGGTGAACAGCAGGTGTGTCGCTGGGAATGCTGGGAAGAATAAGGTTCATTAGAAGAAAGATCTACTTTAGGCCGTCAGAAACTAAGCTCCTCTTGTCCTCCATGTAGAAATTAAATATATTTCATTCACAAACGTCCTGGAGAATCCAATCGCAATAAGTCCTGAATACATAACTGACCAATCAGGGTTCATTAGAAGTAGACCAGCATAATTACTTTAGCTCCCTTTCATTTAGGCTTCCCAAATAGCGCCCCCTAGGTGAATTACAACTGGTTTTAGTGTAACGGACGTCAGGCGTGATCGGCTGCAGCTGCGTTTTACATGTAATCTAGGTGGCTCAGGCGATACGACGCACATTTACACGTCAGTGTTGCGAGCATCGCTAACGTGAGGCACGGGAAACGACGCAGACGCAGGCAGGCTAGAGAGGTGTCTCTGGGTATTCTGGGGCATCATCTGTTTTTATTTTGAAATTTGATCTCAGATCAGATATCAGATCAGATATACAAATCTGATTTCAGATCAGATATACATCCCATGAACATTTCTTTACTACTGACTTTTAATGACATTTGATCCGTGGGTCGAGTACAAGGGAAGGAATGGATCATGTTTAGGATGTCAACTCTTTTTCGACCATGTCGAGGCGTGGCTTTATGATATCCTTGTGAGTTGGGCAGGAGGATGAAGATGCTGATCCATTAAGTTACAGAACTAAACTTACTTACCGTATTTCATCCGTTTGTGAGGTCTGTGATTTTCAAAGGCGGTTTGCGTGGGGATCAACACGTTGTGTGAACATTTGTATGCTTTGTGACACCGTGTGACCACTGGTTTGACCTCACGCTACAGGTGGAGGTGATGTACGGAGATGAGCCCCTGAAGGATTACTACACACTAATGGACATCGCTTACTTCTACGAATGGAGACGGGTGAGTGACGAGTGATGACAGCTAACCTGTCTCAACATGTCAAAGAAAGTTTCCCTAAATCCTGATCTGGATCAGCGCTAACGTTCCATTACCTGTAAGACGAACTCCCAAGTCCGTCTGTTAGCTTTTTAATAATTCTGCTAATAACCGGATCCAATCACTTAACCTCCCTGCAGAGGTAAACACAAGCAGAGATTACAGCAAACAAGCAGACATGAATATTTAGTAGACTTTTACCAGTTTCATTCCTCACATCTAAAACCAAGAGTCAACATTAGCTGTGAATGAAAGTTGCATGATGATGAAATGCTAAGAGAAATGTTCTCCTGATCCCTCAGTTCCTCAGCAGGAAATCTAATCCGGGCTGCATTTGATTTGAATGCTCCTGATAGACACACAGCTGCACAAGGGAGTCGCGCAAGCATCGTCTCCGATGTTTAAAATTGAGACGATGCGTTTTCACGAACACGGAGAAATGTACAGTAGAACCTAGAGATACGAACTGCTGGACATACGAGTTATCTGAGAGACGAGCCGTCGCTCTGTCCAAAATCTGAGATACAAGCAGTTTTTTGGAACACCACCACATGTTGACGGTTGGATACAACATCAGTGAGACCGGATCTCGTTCACGTTGGTGAAGTAAAGATGTAGCTCGTGTTTCTTTTCATTCTTTATCATTGTTTACGTAACTTATACTGAATGTAGTTATTCACAGGTGAAGTCTGCGTGTCTATTGGTTGATAAAAATTGTTTTCATAATTTAGTGGAGGTTTTTTACGCAGGAATAGATTAAATGTATTCCGTTTTTTAAATGAGGAAATGTTTGATCAGTCACTGAATGGATTAAACTTACATCACAAGTTACTACTATACATTTATTTCTTGGCTTGTGATCATTTAATCAGTCTTTAATTTTTTTATCTCTTTAAAAAAGGAATAAAGGATTCTGATTTAGATTTGCCCTCTCATTGTACAGACTGGACCCATCCCCCTGCAGTATCTGGTCAAACCCACCAGGAAGCGCAGGAGGCTGTCCCAGTCCGCCGCCCAGTGCCACTCCGACGGCATCAACACCAGCCCGACGTCAGAAAGCGACTCCCAGAGCGACAAAGTCCACAGTCCCGCTGCAGCCCAGCCGCCCCGAGCTTCCTCCCAGTCCAGCCCTGCCTCCCACGACCTCTCTCCTGCCATCCAAAGCCCCAACGGTCTCACGGTTCCCAACAGCACACAGCGACACGGCCTCGCCTCCAAACAGGGCGCCATCACACGGAAAGTGACTGTCAACGGAACGAGCTCCGGGGCCGGCAAGGAGGAGGCGAGGGGGGCCGACAAAAGCGATTTGCCTCCGACAACCTAACGGGATGTGCGATCCCCGCAGGGAGGACAGTGTTTGAATCGCTCCCCTCTTCCTGTCTTTCTTTCTGCCGAGGGAAGAGACGAGCTCCAGACTTCTTCCTTCGGGACGAACGGGAGGCAGATTTCTGGTCTGGCCTCCGAGCAGGAAGGACGAAGAAGTGCAGCCAAATAGACACTCATGTGCGTATGTGCGTGTGTTTGCGTGTTTAGAATAGAGCAGTGCTCACATACAAACTGTACAGTACGTATCAAACGTGAGCATGTGTGCGTACATATGTATAAACTTATCTTTTATACAAGATATTGTAATTGTTTTGTATTGTATATGCAGTGGGTCTGTTTCATTTCCATTTCATGTGGCTCCAGAGAGGTGGAGACCAAAAGCTGAAGCTCTGCAGGAGCTGGATGTGAAAAACAAAAAAAAACAACAAAAAAAACCAAGCTAACCCTCACCTTTTGAGCAGTCATGTTAGTAACTGCTGTCCAAGTGTCCAGTATATTCTCACCAGGTAACACAGGTACATCACATGCACTTTGTTAAGGTCAGATCACAGTCTACACCGACTAGTATTTCCCCAACAGGAGCATTTATACTGACAGAATTCTCACAGCGGTTGAAGAAGTCAAAAGGGATTTGAATATTTGCCCATGTTTATTATAGTTCCATAAGGTTCGACATTCCCTTTTTCTTTTCCACAAACGTTTTTTCAGCCATAATGTGCATGTTTTAGGTCAATAAAATGTTTACTTCTGATGTCTGAGAGTCCTGTTTGATTCCTCGAGGTGATGCAGGATTCGTTGACGGATCGTCATCATCGTCAGCAGCTGTTTTCGAGATGAATTACAGGTTCAAATGTCTTTGCTTAAACCGCTTTAATGTGCAGCGTTCATCATAAAGACACGACAGAGGACGTGTGTTTAGCCTCGGCTCAGATTTCAAGTAAAAGAACACATTGGTTAATTCAAAGTGTGGATGTCAGAATGTTGAAGAGGATGGATGGATGATGGATGAATGCATGGATGGATGTGTTCATGAGGACACGTCTAGGGCAGGTGGTGAACATAACTTCAAACAGGAACAACAAATGATCCTAGAATCGCCCATGGTGCAAAATCTACTGGAGTGTATCCCTCACGTGCATGACAGGAAACAAAGACCTCTACTGTCATAACACTGAGAAGGAAAACAACAGATAACACAACAACTGTTGAAACACGGTCCATCAGTTTACATTTGCTGCGTTCAAGGTGTGCAAAACGGCCATGAAAGGTGGACCCCTGGACGTTCCTGTCTCCCCCTTTCACGAGTGTGTGTGTTGGTGCAGCGGCGCAGACACGATGAAGTCTTGCTTGTGCGTTCCATCGCAGTACGGCGGGTTGTTGGTGTGTTTGCAGCCACACAACCAAACTGTGGTGTCCTGTTCTGGGACGAAGCGTAGCGGCAGCAGGCCCGGGGCTTTGGTTTTGTGGGCTCCGTCACAGAAAGGCTGGAAAAAGTCAGATGGGATCAGCAAACATCTTGGAGGGGGGGTGTACACTTCAGGTGGAAAAAGATGACGTGACGGTGGTACCTGCTTCTGGCTGTGCCCACAGGTGCACCACGAGTAACGCTTTCCACCCACCAGCTGCACTTTGAAAGGTTTCTTGGAGGGGATCACGGGTTCTGGAGGAAGCGTGGAGAGAAGGGCCTGTGGATAAAGGGACATGGATTCTGTGTTTCCTACAGAAACTGGAATAAGGCAGCCGGAAGGGATAAAAGCAGCTATTGGTCAACTGTGTCCAGGTGAGTCAAAGCTTTATAATAAACCTATAATGAATAAAAACAGGTGTTTCTTAAGTTGATGCTCATATTTTATTGTATAACTCAATTTTTTTTTTAAAAAAGAAATGCTAAATTATATTTAAAAAATATATAGGAATATAGTTGACATGTTACACCACATGTTACATGTGACATGTTACACCATAACACAAAACGTGACAGCAGCAGGTCAGCACTCACATAAACGACAGAAGAGTCGTGGTTTACCGTCTGGGCTGTCAGAGCCGCTATCAGACGTGGTCCGGAGGTCAAACCGAGCAGTTTACGGTTTAATGTCGTCGCCATTCCGCTCGTCTCTTCCAGTCTGCTGTGAAGCCGGTCAGAGGTCCGGTGCGTCACAATTACACAAGCCATAAAGGTGAATAACGCCGGAAGTTATCGCTTCTTTTTCGAGTCTTAATGGTGTTGGGCGACGTGTTTAAGGCTGCAACGCCGCCCCCTACCGGTGGCAGCACGGCGGTACAATAATAAAGAAACTACATTTAAATTTAATATCAAAGTATGCATTTTGGATTGTTTCTGGTACACCTTCCGGTTAAATAAACATATTTTATATATTTTATCTGTGTAATTGAGCCCTGTTTGACCAAAACTCAAGTCAATTATGATTATTTCTTCTTGTCATGTATTCTGCCCCTGTTTTATAAATCCAGCAGAAAGAAGCTTCCAGCCTTCTAGGGACAGAAGAAATCACTTCCTGGAGGATGATATGTAAGAAGCTGAAGGTAGACACAAGTTAGCACTTTTAGGTTTAATGTTTGCTTCCAGATAGATGGAGATATTGAGTCTATCCAGAAGGAAATTGTCCAACACACATATTTTATCTGACATAAATATGACAAAAGATCCTGTAAATACCACCCACATACATAAATGTGACACATTTGATATGAGAACATGAATAATACAAAGCTTCTTTAACACATTTGACTCTCACTATTTCACATGAACTGTCAAAATGCAGTCGACTGAGTCAAAATATTCATCAGACATGTGTAAAGAGGACAAAATGATGAAGGACATCCTTTTTCCATCAAAAACAGTACGTATATTTTGGTTTAATGTTCAGTTATCCTCTGTGGTCACACTTCAGTCACAGATACAGTTTCTTAGACTCCCGGTGCAGATGTCTTGAATGACACTTATTTAAAGACGCCTCTTACTGACTTCACTAAATCACGGAAGATGACCTTGAAGTGTGAGCCGTCACAGAACGGCGCGTTTTTGGTTTCCTTACAGGCACACAGCATGACCATCCTGCTGCTGTCCGGGGTGAAGCGCAGGGGGGAGATCCCGGGTGCTTTGGTCTTGTGAGCGCCATCACAGAAAGGCTGGGAGAGAGTGACACAAACATGTGAGATCACACAGCAGGAGGTGATTTGTTTTAGGATGGATGGATACATGGATGCGATAAATGCAACTCGGAGGGTGCATCTTTCCCACCTATGAATACTTATTACAACCCCTGTGCCATTATTCTGTCTAGATCATCGTCTTGCATGAGCAAAAAGGTGTTGGGCCTGCTCTGAATGAGTTCAGGCCATGTAATTCAGTTGAACTGAATGAGAACCTCACCTCACCTGTTTCTTACTGTGTCCACAGGCGCACCAGGAGTAGCGCTTCCCAGCAGCCACCTTGACCCTGTAGGGCAGCCGGGCAGCAGGGACCGACTGACCGGACTGAGAGCAGCGGCGAACCTGCAGACACTGAACAGCATCACACGTCACAATGAGCGCTGCATCCACATCAGACTCATGTGATGCTTGATCTTTTGGTGACGTCATTCGTGCCCAATTTATAATTTATTACCCAGGAAGTTAAGAGATCTAGTTTAATAATTGTCCCACAAGCTTAAAAAATCCATTCTGGGTCCAGATGATGATCCGGATCACCATCTGGAATTTGACGGACTGATCTTTGGACGGTACCCTGCGTCTGCAGAACAACTCAACAAGCCAACCAGTAAAACCCTGACCCGGACCCAGATCACTGGTGAACTCCCCTGTATCTCCAGGACGCTCATTGGAAACGCGTCAGCGCAAAGCGCGAACGGGGAAGGCTGTTTCGTCTCGTTAGTGGAGGAACAGACGTCCTCTCCAGACGCACGGACTTAATCCAGCCATTAAACGCATCACGACAAAGACCTGCGGGACAACAGAGACGTCTGTGTTCAGAAGGTGTCCAGGATTCACCTTCGACGGGAAGACGAACTCAACTCCTGGCGGTGGTCTGGAGATCTGCGCGCATCCTCTGCGCGCCGCGACCAGGACGCAGCTCGGGTTCATTCTGGAACGCAGTCTGCACCGGATCGGGATCGAATTCGGTTGTCTGGGACGACGGCACCAACTTCAGGTAAAGTTCACTTTCAACATGGCCTCTGTCGCTCCAGCCGAAGCCACTCCTTCACAGTTGAGAGCTCCATTCATCCTCCTCCTCACTCTCCTCCCCCTGCGCCTCTTCATCCTCCTCCTCCTCCTCCTCCACCACAGGGGCGGTCATCCCTGTGTCAAGTCCAGCGTTCTTAATTTTATTTTGTTTTATAGACAGTTTAAATGGTATTAAGATTAAGTTTGAAGATTAGATTAGAGTGAAATCACCTTTATTAATCCCCGAAAGGAAATTATTTATCCACTCTAAGTATATTTTGTTAATCACATGCATATGTTTACAGGCCCGTGAGACACACACACACACACACACACACACACACACACACACACACACACACACACACACACACACACACACACACACACAGTGGACTGAGCTACTGCGCCCCCCCATAAATGGAAAACAATTTGTTTTCCAAAAACTCTTTAGCTCTTTGATTGATTGGTTGATAGTAACTCTTTCACTAAACAGTTACACCTAGCTGGAGGAGGAACTAAATTTATGACACAAACACACAGTATATACGGTGTTATATACTGTATATAAACTGCGCCTGTCCCGATCATCTATGAAGTTGTGCGTCATCCCACCACCAGGTGGCGCCAGGGCCCCCCGTCAGATCAGAGTCTGGGTTACAGGACAGAAGTTGTCCTCTGTGCATCAATAGTGAGTGACTGATAAAGGATCAATGTGGCGATGGGTTCCTGTTCGGCAGAGGGTGTTTTCAGAAAAAGGACGGATGTAAACGCACTAATGGTGGTTTTTCCTCAGATCTAGAATCAGCAGTTTCAACTGCAATCTGATCTCAGGTCAGTCTACTGTAGATTGTTACTAATTTTGCATGATTCACGAATTATTCTGGATCACCAGATCTGGATCAGAAATCTGATGCGTGTGAGATGTGAGATTATATTTGTGATGCTGGATCTGTCTTAAACAAGCCATACTGTGTTCAATCACATCATCACTTTAATGGATCATTTTCAGAGGTTTGCTTTCCCAGTAGGAAGATTTGATAACACGCGTCGTCCAAACGTCTCCCAAAGAGCACAGTATAGGTAAAATTGATCTGTATTGTTGACTCTCAGAACTCTTTGAGAATATTCTGTGTCCGGTGAGACTGAAGAAGTTTAGCTGTCTGAAGGCAGAGATCCCGTTAATGTGGCGTAAACCAACCAAAAGAACAAAAAACCACGAACAGATTAAGTCACGACATGAAAAAGGAAGTGTGAAAACTCAGTAAAATACATTTATTGACAAAAAAAAGTTGTCTTAATTTGTCCTTTTTAATTTTACACAAAAAAAAATATCAAAATACTTTACATGACTTTTAATCTGAATATTGTCAAATTCGTCTGGATCAATTCTCTCCAACAAATACACTGTACAATGAGAACATGCTTGTCCTTTTTAAGATTCAGTGCTCATTTATTTTTCAGGGAACAATGCATTTAAAATTATGCATAGTTATTACTTGATATTTTGCACTACATTTGAGAGACGTCACTGCATTTCATGCAATTCATATCCCAATAAGTAACTCGCTCTCCGTTAACCCTCATTCAAAGGTAGGTGCTTAAATGTTGTAATACATAAAGGATACACAGTACGACATTCAGAACATGAATTATCTGGGTTACCCAAACTTCAAAAGCTTAAAAATGATGAATGTGGTTTTACACAAACATTAAAGTTTACAACTTGTATTCCAACAAAATTTAAAAGGTTAAAAATAAAATAAGATTTACAGTTGGGCCCGAAGTGCCCCAGTGCAACACGAGAACAAAACTGCTTCAGAAACCCTTCAGCACGCTTCAGTCAGTCTCTGACATGGTTGTGTGTCTGGACTTCTAATCAAGACATACTTGGTCATTTTCTCCCCCCCCCCCAAAGTGAAGCCATTTCCCTTCGGTCATTGCTACAGTATTTATCACTGACCCACTGAAGCTCCTTTCTGACGTCTACATTAGATGCTAACTAAACAACAACGCACTCAAGATATCACATGTACGGGAGATCATGTTCAAGATTGCTAACAGGTGAGAACATATTTTAAAAGACCTATGACCATATTGTTAAAGAACACAGCAGACAGCGTAATAGAAATTATATGTATACATATATATGTATATATGTATATAGATAGATAGATAGATAGAAGCATCACATGATGACAGAAAAAAAATCTAGAAGCTTATCGTCTCCATGTTGGCTTGAACATGACCTCGATCGGGTCAGCAGTAAAAGTCAACACTAACAACACTGTTTGCTCAGCTGCCCCCCCACCTGTCTCCTATGACACCACGGTGCAAACGTAAAGACCCCCTCGCTAATTCCTCCATTCTTAAGTTCTCCGAAGCACGAAACAACTAAAGAACATTGCATCTGAACACGAAAAACAAAACAAACAAAAAAGTAGAACAGAAAATGATTTGATGCTTCAGTTATCACTATACGGTTATTCACACATCAGTCAGCTATCAAAAGTACTGTATAAACGGGTTGCTTCACCTAACTAACAAACCCCTCCATGTACCCCGGATTAAAAAACAGAACGACAAGAGAATAAAGCCTCTGAGCTGGAGGGTTCCTCTGGGAATCTAACGTCTTTAAGGCATTATCTATCCAGTATTGCTAAGAGGACATCGAGCTAGAGAGCAAGGAAACAACATCTGAGTATGAAACAGAAAACCAACTGACCCTTCAGGGGGAAGTGCAAAATACTAATTTATATCAGGACATCGTCGGCCCCTAGCGGCCCACTCGGTACCTAGCATATATAAAGTGGTCGATGGCTAATTTGCTCTGTTGGCTACGAACATGCAAAGTGCACACTTGATTAGGTAAAAATGATTCATTTCTAACTTAGAATTTCCAACTGTTTGGTTTTGAACTGCATAATCTCAACAGCAACTAGACGGTTATTAAAAAAAAATGTGTAGAAACTCTTTTGGTGGTTTTTGGGATGGATTCTGGGATTGATTTCAGTCCCCGATAAACGATGGCGCCTTTTTTGGACACAAGGGCTCTGTGCCGATTTTTTTTTTTTTTTTTTTTTTTAATATTTGCACAAGTTATTTTTTTTGGTGGTCGATTCAATCCAGTCAAAGGCTATCGTGGTAAGAAAAAACTTTCAACGATGGAAAAGAGGTGGTCTGAGGTGGTCACGAGCTAAATGCTGAAATGCCACTAGAAACACATAGAAAACGATTGAATATATTTATCCTGTACAGATTTAAGTGCATGAGGGACGAGGCAACGTTAGAAGATCTGGAAAAATTAGTGGGGGTGAACACAAAGGGAAGACGAAAAATATCAAGGAAGACAGTGGAGGTTTAAAGAAGTCTGTGGTTCTGACCGACGGAAAGGAAACTCTGGCTCGAGCCACGGAAGGAAAGAACGGACGGTCGGCGCTTGAGAAGTCAAAGAACTGACCTTAAGGTTACACTTCAACCCAAAAAGCCTAGACAGCACCTGCAGGGATGAGGAGGGACTCCGGTTCTGCCCACACGAGCAGCCCCATTGGTCCGGCTGACGAATTAGTGCAATTTAAAAAAAGAGACCATTGAAGTCATGTTCTCTGAAAGCTGCCTGCACAAAACCCATGAGAAGAACCTGGGATATTTCAAAACATGGAAACCTTCACCTTGACCTTTTGTAAGACCATCCCATTGTACATTCATAAAAGAGGACGTGAGATAAAGATGACAAGAGAGGGAAAAGTCTTTCCACTGCAGATCTTGGAGCGGGGCTGCGGCGCCCGATGCCTTCAGGTGCTCCGTATAAACCGGGCGTCATCCGTTCTTATCCCCGCCTTTCTCTCCTGCCGCCTGAGAACACAACCCAACCGCATCACGTTACTCCGACAACGTCACACACCCTGCTTCTGATTCTGCAGCTACTCACCCCGGGTTTATCCTGCAGGCCGAAGACGCCGCCGCCGCCGCCCTGCAGGGGCGAGGCCGTAGCCGAGGTTAACAGGTTGGGCGAGTTGGGGGTGGAGGCGAGCGCTCCCGTCAGCGTGAGGCGCTGCAGCTCCCGCTGTCTCTGCTGCTGCAGCATCTGGCAGACCACCACCTGCTGCTCCTGTGGAGGGGGGAGGGGGAAACGGCTCAGAACACCCGCCGCTTACAGGTAGATCCAGAATTAGAACTCGAGAGGAGTGAGGAGGAGGAAGAGGAGGAGAGATTACGGGAGTGAAGTTCTGCGAGGCGAGGAACTGCTGGAGCTGCTGCTGCTCCAGGAGGAGCTGCTTCTGCTGCTCGGTGAGAAGGGAGGATCTGAAACACAAGACGCCACACGGACGCGTTAGGCAGCGGACGACGCGCCGGCGCTCGGACCAGGAAACGTGCTTCTGATGGATCGGGTACGTACGGGCTGGCGCTCTTGGGAAGCTGAAAGCCCTGTGCCAGCGCGTGGGGGTTGAGAGGCGGAGGCTGGGTGCGCAGAGCGGGCTGAGGGATGCTCTGCGCCGGAGACTGGATCACGCCATTCAAGCTGCCCAGCACGCCGTTCACATTCAGCTGAGGACTCCCGGCGAGGGACGCTATGAGCCCGCCCACCGCCGGCAGAGAGGAGCCGCCCACCTGACCGATGGTCCCCAGACCGTCGCCGAAACCCCGACTCAAACCGTTCAGCAGGGGCTGGCTGAAGGAGGCGGGGCTCTGCTGAGGAGGGGGCGTGCTCTGGAAGGAGAGGGAGGAGCTACTGCGGGACGGACTGCCGGAGAGGAGCTCCTGGAACAAGGACGCGAGAAGTCCAGTCAGGAGGTGACGGCATCCGTGGTGAATATCGTGGGCTCAGATGGTGCGTTCAGGGAACGTAGGGCCACTCACCTCAGAAGAGGTAATGAAGGAAGTATCATTCAGGAAGCAGCTTTTGGATAGAGGGCTCTTATTGGTGCTGAGGGGGTCTAAGGACAGGAGAGGCACAAACACAAGGAGAAAAACATCAGACGTTTCCGTGACCACGAGCCGGAGGTGGAGGAGGCGGCGAGCCGGACCTTGGATGGACGTCAGGAAGCTGATTTGTGCAGAGGCCTGTGGAGAGAGGACATGTGGGGGGAAAGGCACCGCCAGCTCCGTGTTGAGCAGCTGCAGACGCTCCTTCTTGGCCGTCAGGCTGAGGATCTGGTCCTGCAGGCGTTGGTTCTCCTGCTGCAGCGAGTGGAGCGACTGGAGCATCTCCACAACTGGAGGAAACACGAAGGACAAAAAAACATCTGAGTGCAGAAAGATTTATGTTTCTAGCTGAGATCGGTTGAAAAAAAAAAAATATATATATATACAGTATATACAGTATATATACAGTATGTACAGTATATATATATATATATACTTTTTTTTTCATGCAATTTGATTTTTATTTGTGTGCATCCTGTCCAGAAACTCGACAGTCTCAGGATCTGGTGATGAAGATGCACGTGAATAAGAACGGCTGACAGAAGCTCCTTCCATCTGTGGCCTTCAAACCAGAGTCATTTGAGTCAGATGAAGGAAAATGGATGAAGTAACAGTGGCGACACCAAGGGGGGGAGGAAAGAGCAAAGAAAACACTGGAAGTGAGTCAGAGGGAGGACTGGCTATGGAAGGAGAAAACCATGGTTTGTCAGAGGAGCAGGTTCTCCTCCTGACGTTGGTTTGAAAGGCAAGAGGAGGTGAAAGGAAGTCGATTCAACGCAGTGGATTTCACGGCCGTGGCCCGCAGCGTCATGCTGACTCACTGTTGACGCCCATCTCTCCGTTGCCGTGTTTCTCCAGCAGGAGCTCGATGTGGGAGCTGGCAGGAGGGACGTTCTCGGGACGAGTTCGGACTCCTGCTCCCATCCCGTCTCTCTGGTCGAACAGGAGAGGAAGACAGCTCATGGGTGACCTGCGAGAAGGAGGAGGAGGAAGAAGAGACCAACAAGGAGTCAGATGGAATTACACTCGTGGGAGTTTAGAGTTTGGATCTCAAACTAATCGGTGTTGGATTTAAAACGTACCACAACATAAAACAATAGATTATTACAGTATTTTCCGCACTATAAGGCGCACTGGACTATAAGGCGCACACAATAAAAAATAAATAAAATTTATTTGATAAACTGCAGCGGCTGTAGTTGCACAATCCGTCCACTAGATAGAGCCGCGCTGCTCAGACAGTCATGATTGCATTCATGACTTCCTGACTACCTTTGAATCGCCCCTATTGTTATGTCAATAAGCCATTCTGAGCCTCATCAAGGAAACCTGATCACTTGATCACTTTGCCATCTTAGAAAGAAGTCAACACGCATATTAAAAAACCTGACATTAAAAACTGGTTAAATTCATTACGAGTGCAGTCAGTGCGAACAGAGCGGATTATTTCCTGATCTGAAGTTCGAAGCAGATATTTAAGCGCCGACATTCGTCTTCGTTTATTAATTAAATATTGTTTCGATCGATCGGTAGTCCAGTCGGAGGTGAGGTGCAGCTATTTGCTGCTGTGTGTCCTAAACAATTGTTTAACTAGTTTTTAATGTCGGGCTGCTAATTTACTGGCAAATGTGACGCTGTTTTACTCCTAGAGCTGACTTTAACGTCGGTATCTCACCGCCGTGAATCTCACAGCACGTTGCTGCAGACAGAATACATAAACCTGAATGCGACCCTCCGCCGCCCGCCCAGACCTATCAACTACATTTGTAGATCAATTGCAGTACAGTAGACACCTTTGTCTAGCAGTGACTCAGCTCTTGAAATTTCAGAAAAGGCTGGAAGTTCAGCTTTGAGGGTCTTTCATTCACCTTTATGCCAGTTTCTCCGTGTGTTTCCACAGACTAATAGAATGGACCGTCACTAGATTCCAGATGACAGCACGATGGCATTTTTAAGACCAATTAAGTTTAAAGTGAGTTATTTCCGACGCCAAATAGTTAGGAAATACTGAGATCAGTCAGTCAGTCAAACTTTATTAATAGAATTGTTGAAAGTTCCTTATATTTTAATACGTAATCACCGGTGCTCCTACAGTCTGCTTTACCGTCTGAGAGCAGCTCAGTCAGAGCCGGGACTTCGGTGACGCCCCTTGACTACCGTTGTTAGGGGGCGTGGGCCCGAGTGCCTTTTGAGGGGGCTCCTCTGGTGGCGGAGTGCGGCATGACTGGCGGCCAGACTGCCGGCTTTTTTTCAGCGATCATGTTTTTAACCAATATTAATATGAATATGAATCCATATATAAGACGCACCGGATTATAAGGCGCACTACGGGTTTATGAGAAAATTTTAGTCTTTTAGGTGCGCCTTATAGTGCGGAAAATACGGTAAATGTTGATTTACCATATTTTCCGCACTATAAGGCGCACCTAAAAGACTTCAATTTTCTCAATAACCAACAGTGCGCCTTATAATCCAGTGCGCCTTATATATGAAAGGGTTTTGGAATGTGCCATTCATTGAAAGTGCGCCTTATAGTCAAGTAGTGCACCTTATGGTGCAGAAAATACTGTAATTTACTGAACCAAAAAGATTATTTCATACCAACTGTGTGTGTATGTGTGTGTGTGTGTGTGTTATATTATCCTGAAGAACAGGATTAAAACAGATAAAATGAAAGTGTTCTACGTGTTTTCACACCGCTGTGAGGTGGAAACTACCATCAAGGCTGCAGTGTTTTTTTCTCTCATTTTCACATCATCACCGGGTTGTTTCCTGTAGCTGGTTACAGAAACAGAAACTGATCTGAGCGGCGCCACGAAACAGACCCACTCATCCACAGAGCTCTTCTTCTGATGGATCAGAACCGAAAGTTTCTCAGTCATTTCCAGCAGCTCTGGAGTACAAAAATCATTCATGGGTGAGAAAGAAATGATGAAATGACACGTACTGCGAGGAGAGACTCTCTCTGGGCGAGTTCCCCTGACACGGGAAGCGACAGTCATCCAGGTCTGACTCTGAAACACGTGGACAAAGAGTCATCAGCTTTCCTCACTTTAAAGTCCAAACCTCCGGTGTCAGATGTCTGAAGCGGGTCTCCTCACCCGGAAGGTGGGTTTGGGCTTGACCCAGAACCGGCGGCAGCGTCGGGGCCGTGGCCAGACAGCTGGAGAAAGGCTGGGAGGTGGTCAGGCTGTAGGACGAGCTGGATGAGCCGGGATGGACCTACAAGACGGGCAGAGAGAAATTCACCACTGCTTCTCTTCCTTACAGTGTCCTCACCACCTCCCCACCAGACTGTGGATTCAGACCGATCTGAGTTCTAACGTTCCTGGTCTGGATCCTGACAAAACCACCGTGAATAAAACACATTTTTCCCAGAATAACTATCAAACTAACAACGACGTTAATCTGACCCAGATTCTAGCTGCAGATATTCAAAGTCTGGGAATCACATGATGAGGATCGGCCTATCAGGAGTCGACTGGTTTACGATGACATCATGAGGAGACGAAGCTTCCTGGGGTGGGGGGTGGGGGTGGGGGTTTGTTGTGTGAGTGACGCCTGGTTCTTCTTCCCACCTGTGAGTTTGACGGAGCGCCGCCTGACGGGAGCGACAGCGAGGAGATGTGGGATTGGAGGAGCCCGGAGGAGAGGGGCGTGCTGCACAAACCCCCTCCCAGCGACATGGGGGTGCAACACACCCCTCCGCCCAGGGAAAGAGGGGTACTACAAACGCCCCCACCCATGGTGAGGGGGTCCTTGAGACTGGAGTAGATACCTGAGGCGTCAGAAAGAGAAAGAGATTTATTAAGTTCATCTGAGACGAGATTCCAATCGACACTGAGAGTCAGATTACAGCAGATTATAAAATCCAGTGTGAACAGAATCTTGATTTGAGACGCTTGCCTTCATCTGTGGCGGTTTGTTTTACGCCATCGGCTTCTGATCTACAGATAAGCAGCCGGCGTTCTGCAGACGCCCCCCCCACACACACACACACACACACAGACGCGTGTCGCCCCAACATTTCAACAAACCGAGCTGCAAAGCAGCGCGCCGACGAGGAAGCGTCTCCTTTGAATCCTCACAAACAGGAAACCAGAAGCGCCCCCGCCCACCCTCAGACTCACCGGAGGAGAGCAGCGAGTTCCCGCGACTCGTGGAAAAACTGCCCGCGGAGGAGGAGGAGGAGGAGGATGAAGTAAAGGATGAGATGGTGGTGGTCGTGGTGGGGGTGACTGCGAACGGGAGGGGGTAGAGCGAGGAGGAAGAGGAGGAGGTTAAGGCTGGAGGAGGAGGAGGGGGAGGAGGAGGAAGAGCAGGGGGTGGGGGCGCGGTGTAGTGGTGGTGGTGGTGATGCTCCTCCCCCCTCCGGTCCCGGTTCTTGCTGCCCCGGGGGCGCCCCGGGCCGTGGCTGCTTTTCTTGTTGCTCCGGTGCCTCCTCTCTCGGGGCAGCGGCGGGGGCGTGGCCTTGTCCTCCTGGTCCGCCTCCTCCGGGATGGGCTGCGCGCTCAGCTGGGCTGGCTTGCAGAGCGACTTGGAGGGCTTGTAGTCCCCCGATGAGGACATCTTCCGGATCTTGCTGCTGCCGCCCAGCGACGACGACGAGGTGATGCGCATGATGGAGCCGAAGGTGGAGATGGTCACCTTGTTCTCAAAGGGGCTGGAGTCGCCCTCCGACCTGTCGTGACCCTGCGACCCAGCCAGGAGGCCGTCCACCGGAGTCAGAGCCGGCGGCTTGTGGAACTTGGTGTCCTCCTCCCCCTCCTTGTCTTTGTCCTCCTCCTTTTCGTCCGCCACCTCCTGGACCGCCGGCCTCCTGCGATGCTCCTTACGCTCCTCGCCGCTGTGCTCCTCCCCGCCCCGGTCGTGGCTGCGCTCCAGACGGGAGGACGAGGAGAACTGATGGAAATCCTGAGTGGAAGTCAGGGAGCCTGAACACAAAGAAGAGTCTCAGTACAACGAGTGTCCACGTCTCCGACCGGTGCCCCGTTCTCCGTTCTCCACCTGCGTTGAAGGGACTGGAGGAGCAGGAGGAGGACGAGCAGCTCTTGCCGGTGCTTCCTGTCTTCTTGCTGCGGTGGCCGTGACCGTGTGAGCTCAGCTTTTTGGACTTCCCTTCATTGTCCTTGACGCTGTGGTGAGTGGAGATCTGCGCCAGAACACAGAGAACACGTTTCATTCACGCCGTTTCCTGAAAAGTGACCTTTTAAGACATTTGTCAAAACACTGAGACATTATGACATCCACACATTTAAAGGTAGACAATCCAGGATTCAGTAGAGCGGACTAAGAGCACTGCTATGGGATCTTTACTCAAATGACTCCATGACTTGTTAATCAACAAAGAAAAAGACCAAACTTCCAGATGCAGAAATACAAGATGAAGCTTCTCAACGCGAAACAAGTCAGCACCAAACAGGATGTCACGTCTGACGCTGGAGACTCGGCCTCGAAGTTCAACGACGCAACTGAACACACAACCCGTGCAGCAAACGGAGGAGTGTGTGAACATTAATTTACCCAAACACCTGAGGCGTTCTCAGCGTATTGTTGGTCGTCATCCTGAAACGGAGAGTTAGAGGGATGCTCTTATTGTGAAAGGGCTAGCAGGATGCCATCATGCTGAAGCCGGAAATGGAAATGTGACTGAAACATTTGGGATAAATCTTGAAAAAGTGTGATGTAACTGTGTGTGTTAAGACTTAAATAACCCTGTTTCGCCAACAGGATTCCCCGTCATACCTTCTCGATGCTGCTGGTCGTCAAAGACGAGCTCAGGCCGTCGGAGGACTTCTTGTGGCGCTCCCTCTGCCGAACCTTGTCCTTGTGACTCTGAACACACAGGATCAGCACCGTTAGAATTTTATCAAACAATTACTGGTAAAGCAAAACTGCATTTCAGTAAAGCATCGGGCTTGTGGAGAGAGGAGCGCGCCGCCTGGATTCGACGTGGCGCCGCACGCTGATGCTCACCTTCCTCTGGCGGTGGTGGTGGTGTTTGTCCTGAGATGGAGACCTGGAGCGTCCCCGGGAATGACTAAAGGTGCTGCCTGTGTTTTCACTGGAGCGCAACTTCTTCTGCTGGAAAAACGGAAGCGGAACCTGCGTCAAATATAACTTTCCAATGCCGCGGTTACTTTTCGTAAACACATAAAAGGTTCCACGGAAATGATGGAGCTCTTTTTGAAGCGTTCAGATTTAACTGGAAATGACGGCTGGACACTTTTATCACAAATGAAAGTGTTTGATTTTGTTTTTGTTGTGATGTTGGTTGCAGGAACGGTTACTGGTCTGCAGTGGGTCGTCTGTTTTTACCATTTTGTTGTAGTGATGTTTGCAGTAGCCGCAGTATTTTACGTTGTCGGCTTCCGGGCCTTCCTCCTCGCACAGCAGGCCGGCCATCTGAGCGCTGGACAGAATCACGGGTCAGACGAGAGCAAACACACACAAATAAACGCAAACACACAAACGGACCATGACGACCTTCTCGACATAGAAGAGCAAAGTGCAGTCGGTATCTGTCACATTTGTGAAATTCACTTTTCCGCAAAGTTGAAAGTCTCTTGCTGCATATTTTCTGGGGACATGGAGGAGTTTATGTTTCACTTCTTCTTCTCCTTTTCCTGTGGGTGTGTCCCGTTAGGGCTCGTCAGCCCATGTTCTTCATCCTCCTCTCGAACACCAACTGTTCACATGTCTTCCTCACTACATCCACCAACCTTCTCTTTTGTCTTCCTCTTTCCTGCTAGCTCCATCCTCATCAGCGTTTTCCCAACATCCTCTGGTCTGCTCACCAGTCCGTGCATCATGGCTGTCCTTTCTCTAAACATTAACCTTCATTCTTTCAGAGACACAAATTCCGATTTACTTTGGCTACCCTTTATTCCTCTTCTCCACGTCACCTTTCTGCGTTTCACTAAATGATGAAACAAAGGCAGAGTTGCTGCAACTGCGCCTTTCAGATACTGCTGTTTGCCTTTGTTTTAGGGCCTGTGAAGATTACACCACTGGGGAGGATTTCATAGGTTAACAGTTAATTCAGATGTTAAACCAGCAGTCATCATTAATGATTAATAAGTCATTTGTTTAAAGAGAATTGAGAGGATGGAGTTTCCCCACGTCGTCTTTCACATTCAGGAAACAAAGGTCCGTGGCGGGTACGGCGACAAAGACTCAAGGAAGGCTGAAGGTTTTTCACATCTAAACCATCGCACACAAGCTCACCAATCACATTTCATGTTTAAACACGAATCTGTTTGTCTCAGGGTGGCAGAATATTCCAGGATGGAGGGAGAGAATCAGCTAGGTGTATCGTCTTTCTTGTGGTAAACTGTCCTGCTGCACTTATTTTTAGCAGCCTTCCATACAAATCAAGGCATTCAAGGAATAATAAAACAATTCATCAGTTCCACTCAGGAGGTCATGTGAGCGGTTTAGTCATCACTTCTTTGGCGATGATCTGGATCAGGACTCGGATGTTTTACGCTCAAAGTGTACCTGACAAGTGTTTGCCACGGCTCTTTTATGACGATCAGGGTCTGATCCGACACCGCCGGGATACGTTCACACTCACCAGGTGACGTGGAAGGCCTGTCTGCAGCCCGGTCTGTTGCAGGTCATGCAGGCTCCACAGGACGCCTTGCTCTCCCTCCCGTGGTCCTCGCAGATGTAACAGGTCTGAGAGAACAGGAAGTCAGGCGACATGTCAATTACAATTACCATCATTAAGAACCCCCCCCCCCCCCCCTCTGTAAATAGGCAAATTCCTTCCCGTTTAAAAAAAAAAATGCAGTGTGGAATTCTGTGTAAAGGTTTGTGAGTTTGTCTTGTTCCAGTGTTTGCAGGCCATCCGTGTTATTTGGCCGTTAAAGTGAACCGCTGTGATCGCAGTGCGGAGAAGATAAAAGGCTCTCCAGTCGAGGCCCGCTGCAGCTATACTGTAAAAACTAATGTGCTCGCCAGCAGCAGAGATGGGGCTTTCAAACAGAAACCATTTGCTCTCTGCTTTGTGCAGCAAACTGTTGACCAGATGTTTGGGAATGCTGGGAAAAAAAAAAAAGATGGGACTGTGGCTCGCTGGCTATTTGTTCTCACAGGACTTTTGTCTCTTAAATCTCAATTTCATTTCCGTGACTTGTGACCTAGATTTCCAGCTACTTCCTCGTTTTTTAAGTTTGGAAGAGCATCCCGATAAACCGAGGGATATTTCAAATAAATTTTGGAGATAATCCACATGCAAGCTGGAGGCCGCGTGAAGGAAGCATCATCTGGATTGGGATTGAATGAGCACACGTGTCCACCAATCACATATGAGCATGAACGTTCATGCACAAGCACAGCTTCTGAGCGTTTGTATTCTTACTTTAGATTTTCTAACTCATCCGGACTGACTAATGGGGAGATGGGGGGGGGGTGTGTGCGAGAGGCCTAGCAACAGGTGCGGGACAAAGGAACAGCAGGCTCTTTACCTTTTCGCTTCAGCCCTTTCGGTTTTTTTAGGCTTTTCTCTCCCTTTAAACTGTGTCACTCTGTACTTTCCACAACCTTCTCTCTGTAACACTCAGAAGATGTCAGCTCTGTAATTAAAGGCCAGACAAGCAACTACTACGAGCCTTTAAAAGCAAAACGGCCTTCTCAAGTTTTCTCGGTCCATTGTAACGCTGTCTAGGAATGCAGGCAGCAAAATGCATATTGAATGGGTCGTGCAGGGGGAAAGCTGCATGTAATTTACTGTAGCTGACAACGTAATATGAAACCAGGCACCCAAACACTCACGTGTGGACACTCTACGCACGCACACACACACACGCACACACACACACACACACACACACACACAGCTAACACACAGCATGTCGGCCACTGGCTGCTAAGTCCAGCCATCTAACATGGATATTCGTTGCTTTAAAGCCAAGCCGGATACACCCACCATCAATAGACACACACACTGCACCAGAGGGACATTAAAGACTGTACACACACATACACACACAAACAAATCAGACAACAAAATGTACAAGTAAGTTAATAAACTAGGAGAATTCTGTCAAGCTGTTGTGGAGCAGGCTTTGATTACGGACTTAAGCAGCCGCATCACAAAGGAACAAACGGATAAAAAGCTTCGGGACGTGTTTTAAAAGCTGTATAATCCTATAATGTCTGAGGACTGCTGCGTCCGAACGGATGATTCTTTCTCACGTCTCAAACATGAAGGCAAAATTCAAAATGTATGTTTCAACGCTGCAGGTTTTTCCTCAAGTTTCCCTCGTCGCAGGGAGCAGTGAACGCACCGTCTCCCCTTTACTCCGCAGGCAGAAGCATTGTTGTGATTTAAATTAAAAATGTCAGACGGTGTTGCCGTGGTGACCGGTCTGCGTTACAGCAGGAAAATAAGAAAAACAAATCACTGAGAGTAAACGAGGAAATGGTTGGGATCATTTTGGACACAGGCGGCGGTCCGTCGCTCAGAGCAAACAGGAAGAGAAATCTGAACCGTTGGTTAAAGACTTGTAAACAGTAGTGTGCTAGCTAATGTTCGCCTAGGAGGATTACATTTCCATTGTGGGTTTAATACCTGTCAACAATAGTATGCTAGATAACAATAGTTTAAAATGGTTATTATTGGTTTGATAACTGTGAAAAAAAATAATCTGTTTGCTAATCTGTTTACTGTTGCTTGGCAACACCATCAGGTGCTCCAGGACACGTCTTTCATTGGCTGTAGTGATCGTGATGGAATCATCCAGATTTTAACTCCTGAAAATCAAAACGGGACGGCTTTGATGTCAGACCGGATCATCAGGACCCACTTCAGGATTCACTTATGACTCGGTAAAGAAGACACACCCCAATGAAAGACAAACACTCATAAACCACTCCTGTCTTTTCCTTGTTGCTCTCTCATCAACGTACGTAGGTGGAAAAAGAAATGTTCATGGGGAGCAAATCTGTTTTTCCTGTTTAGCCAGAGCTTCAAGGTTTACCAGAAATGTGGCTGTAAGGCTTTTTTTGTTTCCTGGCAGACACCAGCAGAAAAAAACTTCTTGAAGGTTGTTGGAACTGATCTGGAATCAGATGCGTCTATCAGATTTCACGCACAAACGTAAAGTACTGTGTGTTCTATAAATGTTGGGCTTTCCCGTCTCAATCTGGGGGTACCTTGATGTATCTGTCGTGGGGGACATACTGCAGGATGATGGGCTCCATGGTGAGGACGTTGGCGAACTGCACCTCCGGGATATAGAGCGCACACACGACATGGGCCCACCCTGTCACAGATTGGAAGTTGGAGAGATAAAGTTGCCGTGTTTTGTTCTATTTCTAGCGGGGTTGGGGTTGGGCTTTGCTGGGTAACTCAGGGAAACGGGATGAGGGGTAATTGGGACGTGATGGGACATTTACCTCCGCTGTCCGTCCTCTTGAGGGCTCCATCTTTGTGGGGGCACAGCTCACACCTCTGGAACAGTACGGGAGACAAAAAAAAACTTGTGTGATGGGTGAAGCCGAGATGGACAGGCGCCGTCGGGACGGTTTACTCACCACACGCGCCGCCCTCTCCTGGGACTCACACTTACGACAGAACCACGGGCCGGTGGGCACCTGGACGATCCCGTAGCATGCTGGGATTCAGAGAAAGAGAGGGGAGGGTCAGAATGTACACTCAGATACAACACCTTTGTTCTTCTTCCATTTTTATTTGGTAACACGTTTGCTTGAATCTGACTAAATCTGCCTGGAGATGCTAACGACTGTCCCATTGATGGAACACCGGGCCTGTTTCGGCACACACCTTCATCTACAAGGTGCCGCTTCCCTACCTTCCTCGTCGGCGGTCTATTTTTGGTTCGACCTCATTCTTCGGATGTTTGATGGCTGCCCCTGTTTGATGGCTTTCCAGTCTTTGTTCCTTGGTTGACGGCTGGCATTTAGGGACTTCTGGGACCTTGATGTGCTCCCTACCCAGAGTTCAACACCTGGACCTGCTACCATAACCCCCTGAGCCGTCACAGGACCATCCCCACCCCAGCCACCCCACCTGGTCACCAACCACAGCTGGTGTCCTATAGTAAGTCTCCATCCGACCACAGCCTTTCGGAAATGGATTGCCCTATCATTATCTAATCTTTAAATGGTGTTGTCATGGTAACATTTAAGTCGTAAAGTCATCATTTTGAATTTGCACTACATCTCTCCCCTCAATTGCTGTGTCAGCACCTTATGGTGAGTAATCGAGTACTTTTCAGGTTGATAAATAAAATGAAACAGCTCAGGAAACGGACGCGCAAAGTTGGTGCGACACAACTTCAGGTGTGAAACGTGACTCCCCCTCTCCTCCTGAAAGAAACCCTCACAAAGGAAGTGGAGCCTGGGGGTAACACGGCGTGGGGGTGGAGGGTTCCAAATACATATATAAATAAACAAATAAAGCGCACATAAGGTGTCGCGGATCCATCCGGGATCTGCGTCACCCTGCGCGGCCCTGCGCGTAAAATCATGTGTTGAGAGGAAACAACAAACACACGCCCACTTACCCCTCCCACACACACACACACACACACACACACACACATACACACTCACGTAGACAGCTACAGCACCCCCGGTACCTTACAAATCCACAACCCCACCGCTCGACCGGGACCCCCGGCTGCCTCCGGCCGCCCGGTAATCACGCGCAAACCGCGGATAACGTTACCTTGGTGAACGGCGACGCTGCAGCCGTGTCCATCACAGTAGACCAGCGGGTTCTCAGCCCAGCCTCGTTCGTCTGAACACACGCAGCAACCTCCGACCATTTCCCGCATGCTTCTCCCATAAGAAGAAATCTATTTCCCCGCCCGGCAAGCCGATCAGACCTCGCCCAGGCCTGTCAAGTGGTCGTCCGGCTCGGTAACGCCGGGCCGGGCATAGTCCTGGGCCGCTCGCGTCGCGCAGTTTTGGCCCAGCGGGAAGAGGAAATCTCGGCGTGGGGTTCGTGGTGCTGCCGCTACGGTTTTCCGTGATGTCCTCCCTGTCCCCTTCGAACCGATGCAGTGCGCATGCTCAGACCTGCTCTTCTGGGTCGAACTAAAAGTCACAGCAAAGGTAGCAACTTATTGTTACCTAGAACCGCCAGCCGCTCCCGCGCTCACCGGCGGGACATCCGGTACTGTGCGCACAGGTGTCCTCCGTGGCGGGGCTGGTGACGTGGGACGCGCTCCGCGGCCGAACGGTGGCGGGAAGGAGAGAAATAAAACATGTGGATCGATCAGTCAAACCGCTGGCTGCTCTGTTTCGATATCAATTTTACTTTAATGGCGCCATCTTCAGGACGCCCGCGGAACTACAAGGTAGCAATTACACTCGATTTCACCATCCACTGTCCACAGATGAGCAACATCCACAGTCTGTGGGTTATTCCTACTCTGACTTATCATTACGTGTTTAGTTTATTATTATTATTCTTTTCCTTTCAGCTTTTCTCTTCAGGGGTCGCCACAGCGAATGAGTTGCCCCCATCTAGCCCTGTCTTCTGCATCCTCTTCTCTCACACCAACTACCTTCATGTCCTCTTTCACTACATCCATAAACCTCCTCTTTGGTCTTCCTCTAGGCCTCCTGCCTGGCAGTTCAAAACTCAGCATCCTTCTACCAATATATTCACTATCTCTCCTCTGGACATGTCCAAACCATCTCAGTCTGGCCTCTCTGACTTTATCTCCAAAACCTCTAACATGTGCTGTCCCTCTGATGTACTCATTCCTGATCCTATCCTTCCTGGTCACTCCCAAAGAGAACCTCAGCATCTTCATCTCTGCTACCTCCAGCTCTGTCTCCTGTCTTTTCCTCAGTGACACTGTCTCTAGACCAAACAACATCGCTGGTCTCACCACAGTTTTGTACACCTTTCCTTTCATTTTAGCTGAAACTCTTCCATCACACATCACACCTGACACTTTTCTCCACCCGTTCCATCCTGCCTGTACACGCTTCTTCACCTCTTTTCCACACTCTCCATTGCTCTGGACTGTTGACCCTAAGTACTTAAAATCCTCCACCTTCTTGATCTCTTCTCCCTGTAACCTCACTCTTCCACTTGGGTCCCTCTCATTCACACACATGTATTCTGTCTTACTGCGGCTAACCTTCATTCCTCTCCTTTCCAGGACAAACTTCTCCTCCACCTGTTCTCTGTTCTCACTACAGATCACAATGTCATCTGCAAACATCATAGTCCATGGAGATTCCTGTCTAACCTCTTCTGTCAGCCTGTCCATCACCATAGCAAACAAACGGGCTCAGAGCTGATCCCTGATGCAGTCCCACCTCCACCTTGAACTCCTCTGTCACACCTACAGCACACCTCACCACTGTCTTACAGTCCTTATACATGTTTCTTACATACTTCTCTGCCACTCCAGACTTCCTCATACAATACCACAGTTCCTCTCTGGGCACCCTGTCATAAGCTTTCTCCAGATCTACAAAAACACAATGCAGCTCCGTCTGGCCTTCTCTGTACTTCTCTATCAACATCCTCATACTGCTGCTCACAAAATGTTCACCTCTGCCCTTATTCTAGCTTCCACTACTCTCTCCCATAACTTCATTGTATGGCTCATCAGCTTTATTCCTCTGTAGTTGTCACAACTCTGCACATCTCCCTTGTTCTTAAAAATGGGCACCAGCACACTTCTCCATTCCTCAGGCATCTTCTCACTATCTAAGATCCTGTTGAACAGCCCAGTCAGAAACTCTACTGCCACCTCTCCGAGGCACTTTCAAACCTCTACAGGTATATCATCAGGACCGACTGCCTTTCCACTCTTCATCCTCTTCAATGCCCTCCTCACTTCATCCTGACTGATCTTTGCTACTTCCTGGTCCACAACAGTCACCTCTTCTAGTCTTTGTTCTCTCTCATTTTCCACGTTCGTCAACACTTCAAAGTACTCTTTCCATCTTCCCATCACACTACTGGCACCTGTCAGTAGACTTCCATCCCTATCCTTAATCATCCTAACCTGCTGCACGTCCTTCCCATCTCTGTCTCTTTGTCTAGCTAACCTGTATAGATCAGTCTCTCCCTCCTTACTGTCCAACCTAGCATACAAGTCATCATCAGCCCCTTATTTGGCCTTTGCTACCTCTACCTTCACCTTATGCTGCATCTCCCTGTACTCCTGTCTACTCTCCTCAGTCCTCTCAGTGTCCCACTTCCTCTTGGCTAACCTCTTTCTCTGTATACACTCCTGTACCTCCTCATTCCACCACCAAGCCTCCTTATCTACTTTCCTTCCAGATGACACACCAAGTACTCTCCTACCTGTCTCCCGGATCACATTAGCTGTAGTTGTTATCTGGCAGCACCTCCTGACCACCCAGAGCCTGTCTTAACTCCTTCCTAAAAGTCATGAAACACTCTTCCTTTTTCACCTTCAACCATTTCGTCCTCTGCTCTGCCTTTGCCCTCTTCATCTTCCTCACCACCAGAGTCATCCTACACACCACCATCCTATGCTGTTTGGCTACACTCTCACCTACCACTACTTTGCAGTCACTGATCTCCTTCAGATCTCACCGTCTACACAAGATGTAGTCTACCTGTGTGCTCCTACCTCCACTCTTATAGGTCACCCTATGTTCCTGTCTCTTCTGGAAGAAAGTATTCACTAGCCATTAACATCCTTTTTACAAAGTCAGACACATGTTTAGTTTATTATTAGAATATATAGTTTATAGTCATCTATCTATTTATCATCCATCCATCTATCCATCCCTTCATCCATCTATACATCCAACATCCTGAGTTCTGAATGGATGTCACACATTTTATGACTTCTCTATTTCCTGACTAAACTCTCAATAAACCAAACAGATTCACTCCCTTGAACTGATTCTTTAGTTGCTTTCGTGTTCATTAAAAGCGCGTTACTGTCATTAGACATATTAGACTGAATGTTTTTTCTGCAGCTTTCAGCAGTCGGGTCAAGTCCTTTATATTTCAGTCAGCAGATGTCACCAGAACCTCCTGGTGGATTGACTCTAGTCCAGTGGTTCTTCACCTGGGTTCGATCGAACCCTAGGGGTTCAGTGAGTCGGTCTCAGGGGTTCGGCAGAGATGGAGTTCAAGACAAAACACCCGACACAATGTGTCGGGTGAATAAGGCACATTTATTGAATAATGAATAAGGCACAATGAATAAGGCACATTCATTGAAGATGTGCCTTATAATCCAGTGTAGTTTATAGTGCGGAAAATACTGTATTTATGTCTTAAATTTGAAAAAAAAATTACTGAAGGAGGGTTCAGTGAGTGAGCATATGGAACCGGCAGGGTTCGGTAAAGTTAAAAGATGCAACTTCTTTTAATATTCCTATTACATCACCACAGTCTACCCTGACTTCATTTTAGCTTCAAACTTCTACAAACACCAACAGTTCCAATCTCAACCGGTACTTTTTAAATGAATGATGAGTTTAATTCTGTCATTTGGACCTGAAGCTGTGACGGCAGTTTGCCTAATAAGTGTAACTTCTCTTCAAAGCCAAAGAAAGAAAAGGGAACTGGCGCTGATGGAGAGGACAGATAGCATTATGGCAGCTGGATGAAGTTAACACCCTGTTCTGGTCTGAAGGCAGTAAGGCGTGAAAAAATGCAGCTGGATGCACTGAGGGGGCAGAACCCATTTACTGTACTTTGTTCAGAAAAACCTTGATACACTCAGAGGAAACCGATTTAGCTGTCGGCTGAGGTTAGCAAAATTTGTTGTGGCAATATTATCCACAAATCCTCTAAACACACATTTCATGAGTGAATCTTAATATGAAAGTTAACTGACTCTTCATGTAATTTGGGGGTCCCCTGTAACAGTTTTTGGGGTTCTGGAAACTCTTTTGGGACCCAAGGTTCTGAATGAAAAGGCCTCAATGTATATGAGATAATCCTGCATCAAATGTTGGTCATTTGGTAATTGTAAGATCCTTTCTATTTTTTATAATAGAAGCTAGTTTGATTCAATAAAACATATTAATTTAATTTGATTTCAGTGCTCAGAAAGCACCTTTAATTGTAGACCTAAGTCAGTATCTATTCAATCCAGGTTTCTCGTATTGCCTCATTTTGTGTAACAAAAGTCTGCCAAACCGTGCGACCTTTCTGACTTGTGTTAGATGAATGTAATATTCAAGAGTGAAACCAGTGCGTAGTGCAGAGTGAAGCGATGTCCTTTGAAGCAGTGAAATGCGTTTCTCTGAAAACCACAGCCCAGGAGGAGACATGTGACCTTCTACATGATAAGGTTTTTATACCTAAAGCTGAGAATTGGTGAATATCTTTAAGAGGCTTTATCTCATATCAACAAAATCAGAGGTCTGTTTGCAGTGAAGAAAAAAAACCTTTTATTTTCAACTTTACAGAAAAAAAAACAACAGATACACAAAATATGCTTTCATTTTTTTATACTTTGCTGAACTTTCCAATGTATGTATTACGTTAACTAGAAGTTGTCTCCTCAGAATGGGAACAGTATGACTAAGAACACACAGACACTTGTAACACTCCCACACACACACACACACACACACAAACACACACACACACACACACACACACACACACACACACACACACACACACACACACACACACACACACACACACATCTTGTGTGAAGCAACGCCCAACTGAGTGATCTAAAGCTGCTTCACTTCTAGGCGGTGCTCACCGCGGGCTATGTGGGACGAGAACTCGTAACGGTCTCGACTGCGGTGGCCGCACACATTGCACTCCAGCGGGTCCCTGAAGCCGTGGCACCCCATGTGGATGGTGAACATGACATAGTCAAGGAAGATCACCCTGCAGTAACCACAAGGGTACGCCGCCCCTGGCGGTGCCCCAGCGTCCCCTTCAGACCGAGCCACCCGTAAAGCCTCCAACGGCGACAGGGGAATATGCTGGGTGTGGGGGGCGCCGTTCTGGTGGCTCAGCCCCCCAATCAGGTGCCCTAAACTGTATGTGACAGGCTGACACATCTGGGAGCTGTCGGCGTGGAATGACTCCAAGCTGAGGGGGGGCTGAGCTGCGTGAGGAAGTCCCAGGAGGGGCATAGCCATCTTGTGGCCGTTGGTCAGGCCCATGGGGCTGGTGTCGTTGCGGATGGGGTAGGCCCTGTGAGGCGGAGCCTGCTCGCCCTCCAGTTTGGTCAGGATAGGCTGATGATGGGAAGTGGGCCCGGGGGAGCCCGGCAGAGGGTCCTTGGTGTCAGATCGGTGGGTCGTCTCTCTGTTAAAGCTCAGGTCCAGGCAGACGCCATTGTCCCCTAGACCAAAAAGCAAGAAGAGATGGGGCTGAAGACTCCGGGAAGTCATTTCAGATACATCAATAAACCGTACGACCAGCAAAACAACATGTAGAAGTGGAAGCAGGCATTGCTCACAAATGAAAAACAACCTGAAAGTGTTTCTGCAGATACCTGATGTTGATGAGATGCTTAACAGAAATGTTCACCCATAGGGCAGCAGGAAGGAAAAGAAGGAAACCCTGCACAATGAAGTAAAACATGGTTGACAGGAGGGAGAGCAGCGAGCTCCCACGAGAGGATAGAGGCAGGGAGGAAGCAGACGACGCAGACGAAGGCGGCTGCGCCACACAAGGCCACTGAGAGGCACCTGCTCACGTTTCTCGCCTACTGCCTGTAGTGTCTCTCTGCGGTTGCAGACATTACTTCTCTTTTCAACCCTTGTGGTTGTCATATTGAAAAGACCTCACTTCATCTGTCAGGTTGATAGAGAGATGTAGGAGTGTTTTCTTTTCTTTTGCAAAGACTGGTTTGAGGCTTTAGCTAGCTGGGTGGCTGCGTGGCCTTTTACACAGACTGAATCTTTTTTTTGTTAGTGTAGATAAAAACAGAAAAAGTAAGCAACTATAAACCAACAAGTTCCAAATGCATGCTACTCATTCATTGGTTTAACCATGCATGGTTACCGGTACCCACCTATGACACAATTCTTGCAGAGAATTAGGCACAGCGGAGACCACTCTCCGGTTTGTGCTCATAAAAGGCAAACGTTCTGCCCTCAATTCCTGATTGTCTGACATGAAAGCCAGCAGAGACAAAAAAGACAGCTTAGACACACATTGTATATTGGAGCAAAAAAAAAAAAAAAAGCACAGCAAAAGTGCAAATGATGGACATTTTAAGACACATGAGGAGCGTAAGACATATAAAAGCAGCACAAGTCATGAAGCAATTGTATGAAATATCACAGTGAATAAAAACAGCGAAGATTTCGCTCTTGTGAGATTATCTTCTCTTACCGGTGAACTTTTGTGGCATGGAGCTCTTCCGTTTGGCTACGTTGCTCGCGAGTCTGTCGAGCAGCAGGGCGCGCTCGGTGCCCATCTGAGTCCTGGTTGACTGGCCTTCCTCTGCTTGACACGGAAACAGTAAATGCAACATGGGAATGAAGACCTCCTCTTGATCAAGAAGTGTTCGGCGTGAAAGGTCGCTGAGCTGTCGAAGCTTTTGAGGTCATAAAGTGAAGTTAAAAAGAATGCAGAAGACGCCGGTTGCTTAAGTCAGGCTGGGAGGAACTAGATATCAATCAGCGATCAGAAGCTCGCTTGACCTCACTTCCTGGCGCTTTTTACTTCACCGGCACTGGAGAGGCGACCACAGGATGAGGATGTGTGTCCTCACCACGGCGGCGCTATCAGGCATGAACTTACGACATACGGTGACCACAGAAGCAGAGCAGCGTCTTTTTGTTGCAAACCTGCAACTGTCCCGTCAGAACGTAAAAGCACTCCGAGGGGAGGCTATAGACAAAGAGGGTGCGTGTTTGTGTGTCTGGCCTACATATTTGGCTTCCCCTTTGCCGCTATAGAACATGGAAGCGGCCTCTGAAGCGCTGAGTCTCTATACCACAGTAACCACAACCTATTTAACTGGGAGGATGGCCAAACAGTCGTCAGTCTACTAATTTAATGATGCTACAGAACAGGATGCGTTCACATGAAGGCTTTCATTCGTTTGCCGGTTGTTTGTGCGTCCTTGTAGAGGCGTGACGCATCAGGTTTGTCCTGGTCATGTGGACGCGGTGACGGGTGCGTCTACTCACCTCTGTCTGCGAGGCCTTTGCTCTGGTCAAACACGTGACACCTCTCCCTGTGCTCCTCCAAGGAGCTGCGCTGCTTGTAGCTGCGACTGCAGTGGTTGCATTTGAAAGGTTTCTCTACTGTGAACGGGAGTTTCAGTTAATCACCAAACACACGATACATCAACAACATCTCCGACGCTACGATGATGATTATTTTCAGCGGGTTTTTTTTACAAAACTGATGATGTGCACATTGAGATAAACCATGCAGCAAGTCTGCAAGAATGTGAAAGGTTTCCCGTCGCAAACGAGTACGATGGCGTGCTGTGTGTAACCGCATGAGAGCTCAGGGCAGGGTGTTACTGGAAATGTCTGGTTCAGCTTCAATGCGTGAGGACTGGGAAACGGCACTTTGTTGTGAGCATGTCATTATCAAATGTGAAGCGGTGGAAGGCGTGTGCCAGTACCGGAATGGGTGCGCAGGTGTCCGCTCAGGGCGTCACGGCGCCGGCAGGCATAGCTACACATGGGGCATTTGAACGGCTTCTCCCCGGAGTGCAGCTTGATGTGACGGAGCAGGTTTCCCTTCTGAGTGAAGGAGGCCCCACACTGGGAGCAGTGGAAGGGCCTCTCACCTGAGAGAGGAGAAGAAGAAGAAGAAGAAGAGAAGCCGATTGGCCCTCAGTTGTGTTGAAATTCAGAACTCAACTGGAATTACAGGTGATGCTGTTGCTGGAATAAAATCATGCTAATGTCGTATGTGCCTGCATCTCCAACTGAGGATATTTCACAACCTCCTCCTGCCTGATTCAGACTCTAATCATCGCTGCTGGATCAAACCTCTACACCTCGTCAGCAGCGTGATGGTTGAGCAACCGTGGTGTTTGAGGTTAGGTGTTTGTGTTCCTGCGCTCACCCGTGTGACTGCGCTTGTGCACCAGTAGTACGTTGATGCTGACGCAGGACAGGCCGCAGATGTCGCAGCTGAGCTTGCCTGATTCGTGGACGCGTGGGGCCACGTAGTTCCCGTCCCCGCCGGACGTCGCCGCCGCGTGGGCGTTCGACAGATCCTCGCTGTCGTAACGCGAGTAGTCCATCAACGAAAGGTCCTGTGGTTCATTCAGGGCATCTCCCTCTTCATCCTCCTCGTCGTCCTTCTCGTCATCGTCGTCTTCCGTCCCCTGATCGTGAAAGACTTTCTCCATCCCATCCTCGTTGTGCCTCTCTTCTTCCTTCATCGGCCCGCTCTCTTCCTCCCTGTCAGCATTGCGGTACTGCTCGCTATCTTCACCCTCCTCTGTCTCCGTCTTTACTGGACCTATAAGCAGAGATGCAAACCAGCTATTTGGACTGATTCCACTTTAAGAAAAAAAAAGGTGCTAAACAACTGTGTAACTTGACTTAAGCGAACGAACAGTGTCTCAGACATTTGGAAGATGTGTGCTTGAGATAATGTGGACATTTTTCAGCATCTGCTTTGAAAAAAGGATTGATCTACTAATCACTATACTAATCCATGATTACTTCTTGGGTTTTCTTCTTTTAATTTTCCATACTCTCACCTTCACTAGCTCAAAATCCCACATCATACAAGATCCAGTGTATGAAAAATTAAAAAGACCACATCTGCTGACACACAGAGGAGTCCCAAGGCCCGGCCTTGAGGACCTGTCACTTAGCCTCTTGCTACGTGTCAACCACACCAGTCAGTTCCATCCAGAAGCCACACTCTGGTCTTTGCGGTAATTGGTGCTCAGCTGAAGAACAACGCCTTGCATGGTGGAAAGCACTCAGAGGTGCTATGGAAACTTTACACACACAGAACCCTGGTAGGCCTGATATAGAGCCCAGGGTCTCAGAGCAGCGAACCGCAGGCTGCAGGGTAGATGCAGAGAAGGGCTTTTCGGAAGTGCACTAGTATGACAGAATGGGGGTGGAGGGGGGCAGCCAGAAAGAACTAGGAGAGCTACCCAGAACACCAAAGACCTTCTATATTTGACATATACTTCACATCCAGGCTCCAACTTTGGAACAACATCATGGAAAGAGTTTAAATGAATGTTTCTGGAGGTGTGGAGGGTGTGGGGGGGGGTGGGGGTGGGGGTGGCGGGAGACTGGGTGACTCACCTTCAGAACAATAGATGTATTCCTCCCTCTCTTCTTCCTCCTGCTTTGGCTTCACATCTTCAACTTGGTGACAAGTGCCTGAGAAAGCGACACGTTGAGCGTGCATGAAAACTACTGTTGGTTTTTGTTGCAGTGTAAGAACTCTAAAGCGGCAAACCACAGATAACAACATAACATTCAATTGACACCTTTTTCTAATTCGGCATTGTGGTGAATGGTTGTGCTATCCTCTGCCGTCCTAACAAACATCTCCACATACCTTCAGCTGCCATGACTATGGTAACGTTCACTCACCCATCCCGTTCTCCTCTGGGGTTGTGTTCATGGTGAAAATGCTCTGTTAGGAAAAAACACCACATTTGATTCACAGTCACTTAGAATCAAGTCCAATCAGGTCAAGCCAGGTTCCTTCTGATGGTGCTTTCACAATTGTGAAGGAAAAGAAAATGTTATTTAGTGATTTAAAATGTCACTGTCATGATGTCACATTTTTAATTTTACGGACTGCTACGAAGAAACATGAAAAGAGAGAAGGCTTGAGTCTCAGTTTGTGTTCTGAAGAAGCTTTTAAAAGAAGCATGGGTAACATGGTTGATTGCTCAAGCCTGTCACTTCGAGCAAAACGATGATGTTCACTGTACATGTATTTCCTGCCGTGTCTGTACATATGAGCAAATGTAAAAGGGCTCTGCGCGCCAGCTGAAAGCAACAGTTTGAAAATAATTTAGGGAATAAAATGTCCATCTGTCCACGTTAAAAAGAAGCCCTGTGTCAGATTTATGAAATAATAAAAACTCACACTCCAGATATGTGCAGCACAAAACAAACTGGAACAACTATATTGAAACTGGACATTTACTTCAAAACATTTCCATCATTCAGAGACTTAGTCTCACATCAATTTCAGCAAGGAATACACAGCGAGCACAAACTGGCTCATGTGGTCAAAATGACACTGAGAAGCACGTCTCCACATGTAATCAACCAGGTTGTTTGTTCGTTGGTTTCTCTTTATGTTTTTTTTTTTTTTTTTTTAAAGACGGAAGGAAGTTTGAGTAAAGATGGAATAACTTTTACCTGTATTTTGTTCAGCATCCAGAGGAGATCTGCTCTAGGAGAATCCACACTCAGCCACTGTACTTCCTCTCAATTTGGAATTTAAGCAACATCACTAGCTGTACAGCTTCAGCTTGGAGAGAGCCGTCGAGCAAGAGGAACTGACTTTGAATAAGGTGGAGCAACAAAGACCAAAGCATGGCATCACCAGTGAGGTAGATTATTCCCTAGAATTAACATGATGAAAATAAAAACGTTCATTTATTAAACCCATGGTGTCTATACAACTATAGGATTATGATTAAAAAAAACAAATGATGATGAACCATGTGAAGTTTAGACACTCCACATGGTTCCAGTTTTATTTTTAATTAAAGGGACTGTAGCTCCACCTAGTGGCCAACAACAGACCGACAGTTCAGGCCAATAAAAGAATTTGTTAACTAACAAAAAAAAAACACACCATAAGGACAGCATTAGTTAATTCATTTATATGGCTTGTGGCACAGTTTTAATGACATCATCTTTTTGTTGGTGAGCCTGGAAGTTCTTGTAATTACCTTTTGACAAACGCATCAAACCACTGCCCAATCACATTTTGACTTGAGGCTTTCTTTCGGTGGGTAAAACAAAAATCAACCCAGGAACTCACCAGAAAAACAACTGCCTATAAATGGAAACATACACACAGTCACACTGTCTGAGCCCTTAAATGCCAGAATATGGGCCTCTTAAGGAATGGGAATGGCCCCGGTTTGTTTGTGGACCTTTGGAGTGTGTTATTCCTCTTTCACTTCCATCTATTTTTGTAACACAGGCACAAAACACCTTGACAAATAGTGCTAAAACTGGTGACATAATCACAGACATCTGAAGCCCCTTGTGTTCCAAGAGTTATAAAGTTTATTCAGAACACAAACTCACATGACTGAGAGCAAACACCTACAAACCAGCATTTCCAACAAACAGGCAGTCAAACACCTCATAAATGGTCTCTAATGAAGCTGCTGGCTCTCTGGCGAGCTCCGGCAGCAGCCGGAGGCTCACCGGCTGCTGCAGACATCTCATTACTGCCGTTCACCCCTAACCGACCAGATATGGATAACCTGACTATCATTCCATCGGTTGGTGGGGGCGATGAGGAATGTGGGTAACACCGGGGCTCGTACCTGAGTGGGGTGCAGTGCTGGGAGGCTTCCTATGGCAACCAGTGGCTAGCCGGAGGGAAAAGGAAAACACTCTCACAAAGGCATTATAATACATGCTGGGTTTCCATGGCAAAATGCTGGCGAAGGAGCACAGGAAGAAAAAAAACCCCAGACATGGACCAATGGAAGCCATGTTTCAAAGGTCTTAAGGAGGGAAATATTTGCATCTGTCAGCAAATAAGGACAAAGTAAACCAAACAGTCTTCAATGATGTGTGTGTGTATGATGAACGATTACAGCTTGGAGCATTGGTTAAAAAAATGATCCTTACATCCTACTGGTTGGAAGCTGTTTTAGGGCTGGTGGGGGCAGGGTAGCAATGGGGGGGGTGTTAAGGGTGTCCATTTGCCTTTTATAGTTGGGCTACTGCAGTCAATAACAAGAGAAGAAAAAGGAGAAAAAAAACACTAAATAATGGGTGGGTGGCTGTGATGGGTGGATGGGTGGGGGGGTAACACCGTTGGATATTTGGACCTGTGTTGCTCCCCAAAATCTTTATGGCTTTTATTGCCCCATACAGTTCCTGATTATAAATCAATGAGTGACTGTCACAAGGAATAAGCTGTAGATATTTATCCAAAAAGAAATACGAGTGAGCGGATAAGTTGAGGGAGAAAAAGTGAATTCCTGATGTGTGTGAATCTGTGAGGGGGCAATTGAGTTGCGTTTTTTCTCCCTGTGCACTCAGGATTGAGAGAGGACAAGCGAGGGAGAGCGTATATAAGCCTGTGTGGCGGAGAGAGAGAGCGTTAGGAGAGAGACGGAGGGAGACAGAGGGCTTTAGGCTGGCTATTCTCCGCTGTGCCTTTCAGCTCCTCTCTCATTGTAGAAAGAGGCGTGTCCATGGACCAGTATAAAGTCCAAGGAGAGCCACTCATGTTGAGCTTTTCAGGAGAGACTCTTTTGCACTGCAATCCAGCAAGAAGAGGAAACTGCAGCTGTTACTTAACACACTGGTTTTTGATGACCTACATTGCGTTCGGACACTTGTAGACAACATTTTTTATTTTTTCGGTGCTTCATGAGAGGTCGGGCAAACCTCTGGACTGAAACTGAAAGGGAGAGCCAGGCTCACCTGGACGCGGTGGTGGATATCCTTCCTGCAACCCGCAATTTCAACGCAACAAAAACTAGTTCTTATCACCACTTGGTTTTGCCAGCAGAGCAAATCACGAGCCGGCTCCAATTTCTGCCCTGTGAAATTGAATCAGAGGAATGGAGAGGCAGAACAGCAGAGACATTGTGTCCCTGCAATTGATTCACTAACCAGCTGAAAATATCAAAGCGTTCAGGACAAAGCGCTCCTCTCAGACCTCCGATCTTGGTCTAAGATCTGCTGTTGAAGTATAAAGTGATCAAACCTGTGCAACACTCAAAGAGGAAAAAGGGGGAACAAAGGGAAATCACACACGAGGGCAAAGGATTGCGTACAGGTGCCGGGGGCTGCCATGGTGCGTGGAGGTGGAGTGGCAGCAGCTCCGTCTTGCTGGAGCTTCTGGGTGTTTGGCACCCTGTCGCTGGTGGCTCTGTGCTTGTCAGACCAGGCGATCCGTTGTCCGGTGTGCTCTGAGGAGAGGCTGGCCAGCTGCCGTCTGCCGGAGGGTTGCGAGGAGACGGTGAGGGAGCCCGGCTGCGGCTGCTGCCCCACCTGCGCCCTCCCCAAAGGGGCTCACTGCGGCGTCTACTCGCCCCGATGTGGCACGGGCCTCCGCTGCTACCCGCCACGCGGTGTGGAGAGGCCACTGCACTCGCTGATGCATGGCCAGGGGGTGTGCACTGATGAGAGAGAAGTGGAGGAGAACTCAGGTGAGAGCAACTGGGGGGAAAGGAGGTGGGCGAACCGATGCTGAATGCACTTCTTTCCACTGAGCGCCGAGCTCTTCATTCAAGTTATTGATTCAACAAAAGCCGACACACCCATGCATTTGTACATTGTACATATCTGAAAATATCTACGTCAAGATGTTGTAACGGCATGAAGTAGGCGTGTTGTGTCAGCCACAGGTGACCGTGTCTCACCAAACCTGCACGAGCATCTCGGCGGACCCGGTGGCCGAGCAGACTAGAATATTTTCTGCCTCCGCCCCTGAGGCCTTACCTGAGGCAGGCGGGGTCAGGGTTGTGGGGTGTGACAATGTGCTGCTTGTTTACCCTAATCTCAGCTAAGCTCTGAACCAGAGCGTGCACACACATCAGCTCCTCACGCATGGCCTGATGGGAACGCACACACAGTCCTTCTGCTGTCTTGTGGCCTCTCTCTGTGAAAGGGGCCTTGCTGCAAGACGCAGTCCAGGCTTCAGAAAGGAGAGCACTGTGGCGATAGTTGGGGAGGGCATGCATGTAAGAGGGTGTGTGTGTGTGTGTGTGTGTGTGTGTGAGGAGGCTGTGCTACATATGTCTGCGTTCCGTGTGTGTGATAACTGACCTGTTTTTAGTGCAAGAGAAACGCCTTGAAACAACGCTAAAAGCTGAGTCTATCAGCAATCTTCCGGCGTGCAGCTACCTCAGGATGTCAATGTTTAACCGGGAGCTTGCAGGTAGTCATGCAGTGCAGGCAGCGAAATGCATTGTGTATGTGTGTGTGTGCGGCGCGCGTGCATGCGTGCGTGTGAGTGTGTGTGTGTGTGTTTGTAATGGGAGGAGGTAATAAAAGCTGCTGTATGAAATGACCATAATGGAGTATGGCTAGTCTGGGGGCTATTAGAGCTCTCAGCAATCAGCAGTCATTCACTTGGTGCTCTTTCATGGACGCCAACCCGCCTTCCTCCTCCTCCTCCTCCTCCTCCTCCTCCTGCTGCTGCAGCAGAGGTCTCTTCTTCAACTGTTAATGTCTCTATCTTTCTACCAGGCTTATTTCTTATTCTCCCCCTTTTTCTTTTTGCTGCATTCCTTTTGCAGAGAAAAAAGTCTGTTTCCACTTTTACACAGTGGGATGTCTAAAGCTGGATGTCTTATCTGCATATCCAGTTCCAGGTCACTGCTTTGGCATTAACTTCTTTCTACGAAAGAAACTGTTCTCCAGTGTTTGTCTTCCTCTGTGATCCCCAAAGGGAGTGGTGTTGATTTCCATTATGCCGTATGACACAATTGTTAGAGTGCATCACAGACAAGGCAGTTCTTTCATTTATTCTAGATTAGTGACTATAACTGGGCCGCCGTTGGTTCCGCTGAGCCCAGACCCCCAGGCAGTTCCTGGTAATGACAGTATGCTATCAGCTAGCACCAGAACACCAGAGATGAGGCGCAACTTAGCCAATATAGAACTCCCAGGATGCCCCCCACCACACACACACACACACACACATGCACACACGCACACACAGCCCTGACAAGCCTTTGAGCGCATTGCCCACCGCGTCCAGCTCTTTCATGAGAATGAGCTCATCGCTGCTCTCGCTGCCAGAGCTGAAATGAGAGCCTTCTGCTCCCTGTGCAGGGCCAGCATAGGTTAGGCCGGTGCATAGCATGACTAAATGGAATCAGAAAGAAGCAACAAGCTGTTTAGGGCTTGATAAAAACATTGCACTGTCTCCCTTAAACCATATTTCTGCCCCTCGATGCTGCACCGTCCCATCAGATGGCCAGCAACTGGTTTATAGTGCACTGGGAGGAGTCATGGGTCATTTCTTCAGGGTGGGGCGGCTGTACACGGAACATTTTGGAAAGTTCCTAAGTTTTGTTTTTGGTGTTTTGTAATCTTAGAGTCGAGTTCTGTTTGCTTCCACACTCCTTCTCACCCCCGGAGTCTGTCATAACAAAGTGGGGAGACTGCCCAATAAATCTCACTGTAAATCAATTCTTCTGGGCAGCAGCTCAGATCCGCTCCATAAGAATGTTCCATATAAACAATGGCAGCAGAAATACAATCAAAAAGGCACGGGGGAGAGAAGAACAACTACTCCAGTCACGAGCGGGAGATTTCCTTTGTGGCACATTCAACGTACTTATGCATTATTAAACAAGGGGGTGCATCTTCTGAAGACATGTCTCACACTGCCCCACTCCTAGCAACAGCGAACATGCTAGATAAAAATAGAAGAGGGTTTTTAAAAAAGGGAGCAAATCCATAATGAAAAAGACACTGAGATAGAGGCAGATCTCCACTGAGGGGAATTTCGGGTGTTCAAGCTTATAGTTACTGCATGTGGAAAGTGTGAAGTAACTCATGTTTAATAAAGAGTAGATCTCCTTGTCTTTTAATTTCTGAGGCAAACCACAAATTGCTGATTATAAAAGTACCAAAGTAAAGGTAATGCATTAAATCAAGCTGGGAGAGTTAAGAGTTATGGGGCTCTTTTGGGATCCATCTCAAACATTTATCAAGTTTAAGGCTATTCTTGCACCATATCGTCATAGCAACAACAAGCCCGATCATCTGTCTTGAGTAAGACAGCTTTAGTGTATCCCACTCTTAGACACCCAGAATAAATCATAAAGTGTGTTGGCCTCTGTTCCTTCATTCCTGCTCGGTTTGCCCTGGTGTCAAATTCAAATGTCCCTCCCCGACGGTCAAATGAATATTATTTACAAACTGCTACACATGTCAGATAAGAGATGTCCAACGCCCCCCCTGGGCGTTTTAGGAGTTGGATGAAGGAAGCTGTCGGCAGAGCTGAATTTACTATGATGCAGGTCTTTATGAAAGCAGCATGCTCACATAAATTTTCCTCTGAGGACTCCCCACCATGTTTTTGGGAGACGCAAACCAGTTAAAGATGTGGATCTGATTTCGGGGGTGCTATTTGAGGACTTCTCCTAAACCTCTTTCAACAGATGTCTCTCAATGTTGTCTATTTGCTTTCCTGGGGGTGTGTAGCACATTTGTACAGCTGGGGCTCTTATGCAGGAGTAAATGTGATTTGCTAATTGCTGTCCTCCATAGGATAGGGACCCCCTCCTGGTGTCGGAGCTCAGAGCACATAAACACAAAACAGGCATAATGTAAAAGAGAATGTTTAGCAGGTTTCAGCAATAAAAACATGATAAAAATAATCATTTCAGCATTTTGATGAAGGATGACTTACTGATAGGTGTATGTCCTGAACCTGGTTAAACAGAACCTGCAGGTTTCCCTCTATTCATAGATGAGGGTAGAAACGTCCCAACAGACGATGGATGGATAAAATATGATTCTTATCAACCTCCAAGTATAAAAAATGTGTGTAAAAATAATAAGAATGGAGTGCCTGGATTGTCGAGGGAGTGGAGAAGGTCTCAGTTCAGTTTGACGTGGGAGAGGAACGCAGGAACCGCCTCGCACTCCTCTAGGTGATGTCATCACGCAGTTCTGATGCAAAACACTCCCATTGGGATAAAGGATCATATTTATCCTGATGATCTGGGATCGTGTTTGTGTCAGGATTCGGAAAAGCTCCTTAAAACTAAATCAAAGGGGACAGTCGAGCGATTCTAAGCTGCACACTTGGACTGGTTGTGGGTCTGAATGTATATCTCGACCTCGGCCGGGTGTTAAGCAGCCAGAGCTGCATCAGACAGCAGCAGGTCAAAGGTCACGAGGGTTGCCTTAGTGACTCAATGGTGATTTAAGTGACATTCAGTCCATGCCAGTCGTCTCAAACAGCGCTGCTACAGCTGAACTATATATGAACTGTGATGATGAAAAGCTTCAAAGACGTCCTCTGCCCCCGCCGGCCCGATCGTCTGGCAGCAACCAGCGGTCCCTGAAAGCACCGTTTTGAATCTTTGTTGACTCTTGAGTTATTGGCCAGAAACACACTTATCATAGTGTTACAAAACATTACAAGGAGTAGCCCCACCCTGAATGATTCATTTATCAGGAGATAAGTCGCTTTCAACATAATGTCATATATTAAATGATGTAAACAGTGTTTTTCTGTTGCTTTGAAATGTATTTTTGACTGTTTTGTAAAGCAGACATTTCCCTGTGTTTAAAAAAAAAGCCGAATGCTTGAACAAAAAGAACGCTAAGAGAACAAATGCATCTGCCAAGGCTCAAGTCCACTCGTTGACGCTCTGAAAATCTGCGAGCACCGCCACGAGGCACTTTGTGACCTGCGAGGAGGTCATGTTATCACACGTGTTTGTTGGCTGGTCGGTGGCTGTCAGCAGGACTTCCCACTGTTTTTTTTACTTTGAGAGATTGAGACATTAGAGAACATCTATCTATCTATCTATCTATCTATCTATCTATCTATCTATCTATCTATCTATCTATCTATCTATCTATCTATCTATCTATCTATCTATCTATCTATCTATCTATCTATCTATCTATCTATCTATCTATCTATCTATCTATCTATCTATCTATCTATCTATCTATCTATCTATCTGTCTATCTACACTGATGGTTGGTTAATTTGTCTCTCCACACATCATAAAACTTATGAAGCCTTGATGGATGCCAGCGGCCAGCGGCTCCTCGTGTAACGCCATTCAGTCTTTTGCTGGCAGTATGTTCTGAGGTGGACTGTTAAAAACCAGATCAACAGATCAGGCGGTCTTAAACTCCTGTTAGGGTCTGGGGTTGATGTGTTTCATCTGCCCATTTGTAGGTGAAACATGAAAAACAGAGTCAAATAAAAACCCTTTCTTTATCTCCGCTGTGCACCGGTGGACGGTCGTGAACTGCGGTGTCTCAGCTCCGAGGCTGATAATGCACACAAGGAATTCAACTTCAAAAGCCAAAAGCAGCTGATCCAAATAAAATGAAACCACACAGAGATGTGGCAATTTCCTCCATGGAAATCAGCAGTGGCAGCAAACAGGACATGCCTGACCCACTTCTAAAACACTTTAGGCCTTTTTTACACAGCCTGATCAAAACAGGACTGTCGTACCTTTATTCTGCTTCGCTATTCTGGAGAAGTATTTTGTATGAAGAAAGACTGGAAGGTAATTTTTGTTCCGTCTCCGATGGTAACAGCACCCAACTGATGCCTGGTTTAAGAAGGAATAAGGCAGTGAAGTGGTATAAGGTGTGTGCCCTGCTCCCCCCCTCCCCGCCCTCCCTTTCAATGCCATGGGAATCAAGACGCTAGCAGCAGTTAGCGCTCAGTCAAAAGAAGATCAGGCAAAAATGTAAAAGAATGCACATTAAAAGATATTGCCTCTGGCATGCTATTTAAAATCTTACTTTAGCCTTATTAGCTCAGTGCGGAATTAATAAACGTCTTCATTACGTCGCTGTTGTGCAATCTCACTGTAAAAAAGGTGTTTTGGATCGTAAAGGGGCGAAGGATTGGAAAAACATTATGTGCCAAAAGAAGGAAAAAGACTTGAGATGAAGGAGGGATGAAGGTCTGTTGTCTCTTGTGGAAGAAATTGCGTATGTGCAAGAGAATTAAAAGACCAAAAAAACCAAGAGATGTCTCCACAGCTCCAGACAAGATGTCTGTGAAGACCAAAGAAACATCGTCACCTCCCAAAAACAATATTGAAATCACGATCAGAAAATGGCCTGCAGTCCTCAACACAGGAAGGCCAGGATTAGCACAATAAAAAGTCTGGCAATGAAAAACGCACGAGTATGTAGGCTAAAGAGAACCAGAGAAAAGGTTGCACATTGCACAAGATTAAAGAGACAACTTCTGCTTCGACCTTCATTGTCTTTTTTCCAACACCAATTAACTGGATGCCTGGCAGTGACTTTAGATGTTAACCAGAGCTCAGATCTGCTTCAGTGATAAAACTGCAGTTTAAGGTCCTTTGATTCCGATGCCAGTTTGCTTATGGCTAAAAAGCAGAAGGCGTAAAAATGCTGCCAAAGGTTCAAGCCACAGGTGAAAGTTAACACACATTGTGCACAGAGAAAGACACGGACACAACCTTCATCACACACACACACACACACACACAGCCGTGCCCACTTGTGACAGTGCAAATACCCTCTAATAACTTCCATCTGGCATCGACTGAGGTTGTCGTTGAGGGGAGGAGAATGATGAGGAAGGGGAGCATTTCCTGAGGAAGCAGCTGGCTGTCTGCAGGGCCACAGAGCTACAGGATTACAGGGATGGAAAGGTGAATGTGGCATAGACCACAATACACAGGGGGGTAGGGGTAGAACATGGGTGGTGTCATTAAAAAAGCCCTCCAAGCTCACAGCGTGGCAGTAACGAGGTGCAGAGAACTCGCTGGCCTAGAGGCCAACCTGGCCTCATTTTTAACCTACGTCTCACCATGTTCAGGCGAATCAATGTCACGTAGAAGGACAAGGAGAATAAAAGAACTGCTCTGATCCCTTAGCAAATAAAGGATGACGCACTAAATCATCCTTTATTTGCTAAACTGTGACATTATTACGTTCTACTGGCAATTGTGCAATGCAAGACTTACAAATGCTTAAGAGTTTGTGCAATACTTTCAACAGCAAATGGTTCTTTTTGACATATTCATGGCACTAAAGCACAATTATTTCTTCTTTAGCAATGGAGAGGCAGGAGGAGATCATCCCTGAGCACCCAAACAACAGCAATATCCGCTGCAGTCCGCAGGACAAGCGCTGCATACAGAAGACCCTGGCCCGACACCCTCCAAAGTCCACAAATCAGAGAAACAACGCTGCCAGAGAGGAGACCAAGGTGGCGCTGGTAAGAGAAAGCATCAGGAACTGTAATCAGTTTAACAGAAGGATGTAAACCCAGGCAGTCACCTCATGGAGGTGAAGCCTCATGCACCCAATGCCACAAACAGATCAGGCAGGTTATATTTTGGTACATTAATTGATCTAACACTAAAAATGAGTTTCATAAATGGCACACATAGAGCAACCCACACTGGTAGACTCAGCTTTAATTTTGTACATTTAAATTTGGACTGTTTTTATGAGCTATCAGATTTTTAAAAACAAAAATAACCAAAATGATGTATTCACACGCAGTCAGTTTCTGCGTCGCTCAGCCTATTACAGTGGTTTTAAATTGCTAACATGCATCGGTCAGAAGTGAAGCTCTTCACACAGTGAAACAGAAGTCTAAGTGGAGCCAACTGTGAATCATTGTTTGCTGGTTTCACACAAAATGTATCCGTTGACCACGGTTAACAGAATCCATGAAGTCTTTCCTCAGTCCGCCGCCGACAAAACATATTTTTCAAATGCTAATACAGTTTGATCAAAAAAAGTGAATTTGTGCTGCAGCCATGTCAAAATCTATAAAAAATACATTGCGCCCGCACGCATTCGCGCATCAGCACTCACGACTTCATCTCATCCCGGATTTTTGGTAGGCAGTCACGTGATACCGTACTCACATTCTAATGGCCGACGGCATCCAGAAGTGCGCTACGTTCCTTGAGTCTCTGACTTACGTGAGACACAAAAGTGCTTTAAACAGCCTATCAGATTGTGGGGAAAAAATACAGATAGAAGGTGGTTTAATATCAGTATGGGGAGGGTTCATAAATGTTTAAATTACCATAAATAATAGCATAAATAGTTTGTTGCTATATTGCAGAATTTGTTGATCACGTGTTGTTCCTGAAAACATGTTCACCGCGAGGAACGAGGGCGCACTGTAACAACAAAATACTGAATTTAAAATGAAATCATAATTATTCCAATCATCTGATTGGAGATTTTGGCCTATTTTCTATGATTTATCTGAAAAAATCATTCAAAATTTCCAGATAAATAACTTCTCCTTTTTAATGCTATGTGTTGTTGTATATCTCAGTGTGTTAACAGTCACAGTGTTTACCTCATGACATGTTGCCAGTGTGGTGGAGAAATGAGCTGATTGTTACACATCTGGTGTGTTTTTGCTGGAGTGAGTTGTGTTTTTGTGTAGCACTCGTTAGCATTGCTGTTGTCCACATCCATCGATGCTCTGGCCTCTCCTGTGTGTCCGTCCCACAGGCTCCATGTCGTGCTGAGTTGCAGAGGGCTTTGGACAGACTGGCGTCAAACACCCGCACACACGACGATCTCTTCACCATCCCCATACCCAACTGTGACAAGAATGGAGACTTCCATGTTAAACAGGTCTGTCATTTCCCACACCAGCAATTTACATTTAGAAACCACCAGTTTGGTCGCACTGGTTTCACTCTGGATGTTTTCACTTGATATTGTGGCTTAAACATTGGGGAAGCTCTGCAGATAAAGGTGTGAAACACACACAAGAGCTATTCATGCAATCACAGCAGCAGACGGTGATAAAGGAAAGCTCTGTGAAGGCAACAGTCATTGAGTCTGAGTTGTGTTGGTTGTGCAATATAGTTGACGTGTCTCTGTCAGCTCAGACTCACTGGCATCTGTTTACTGTTTAACAAAATAGTGCACTGTGATAAAGCTTATTGGCTGCTTAAGGTCATGGGGGACAACTGGGAGCCATTTCATGTCCCGGCGCTCTGATAGCTGGTCTCCCAGGCTCTGTGGAACCATAAAACACCACAAAGCACAAAAACTACCAGACTTGTTTTATTTAGAAGAATTTGTAACGCCTTGGCTCCTGGCTCACTCTCCTCGGGATAGGTGCATAGTTCTCCCCGTGGTGCGTGGCCTCTGGCCTTTCATTCATCGAGGTTTGACCTCTCATGTGGGTCTTCTTCCTTAACTGGTTATTGTCATATTTAACTTCATCTCCATAAATCTGGTCATGTCGGATACGACTGGTCTGACCTCTGTTCTGGGCCCTGTTGTGTTTTTATTGTACTTGACCCCCCCCCCCACCCACCCCCACACCCAGTTTTACTGCTCCTTCAAAGACAACAAGCTTGACAAGTTATCTAACTTCATCGATTGCTTAACGGCCGTCACACAATGGCTAAGTAATAATTTCCAAGCTGACACTACAAAGACGGAGACATTGCTCATTGCCTCATCGACTGCCTTTCCAGCCATGGTCCTTGGTCGCAATGTCATATCTGGAAATGATCATTTATGCTTTAATGTCATTTCTGCCGCTTCATCGTAAAGAGTCCACTGACTCTGATAAGACACTGAAAACACATCTTTTTTGAGAGTCTTTTTAACACGAGTTGACACATCTTTCTTGCTGGTACTTTTCTTCTCTATACTGTTTTTATACTGGTTTATATATCACAGCTGGGATTGATGTTGTTTTTGTCATTTGTTTAAACTGTCATCATTGTTATTCTTTCCCTCTAACTCCCTTCTTTTCTCTCCCTGTACTTCCACTTCTTCCTCCTCCCCCATCCTCTTTAGTCTAACTCAATAATAAATCAAATCCACATTATGCAACAGCGAGGGGAATGGCAGACAAAAAAAAGTCTTTTAATGCTTCTAGATCTTCCTAATGCCGATGTTGCTTTAAAAAAAAGTTTTGAAGCCAGATCCGGTCTGAACTCAAACTCCCAAACTTCCACCAAAGCTTCATGAATCAGAGATATAAAAACCTGTATTTACTGATTCTACCGGCCAGCAGTGCAAGGTGAAATTACAACCCTGACAAGTTATCACCTCATAAAATATTCAAGTCTGCAAAGATTTAATTCTCTACTCTTACACTGCAACAGAAATATTTCCTGTATTTCCGTGTCCACCTGGTGACTGCAAGTCAAACATCAAGTCAGTAGGTGTCTGTAGGTCTATCTTCCACATGTTATAATATTCCACATGTATTTCATGCCCCCAGTGTCATCCCGCACGTGACGGCCAGCGGGGGAAGTGCTGGTGCGTGGATCAGAAGACGGGTATGAGGCTGCCGGGCCCGCTGGAGCTACGGGGGGATCTGGATTGCCACCAGTTGATGAGTGCTCCCATGAGGGAATGAGTGTGGCATGGCAGCCGGGCGTGGCAGAACCAGATGAACTCTACTGGTGCTTATTAGTAGAGCTCCATGTGGAAAAGACTTCTTTTCACCTGAGGCCAACAATACTTGAGCTTGCACACCAAAAGAAAACCGTTGAATTGAGTTTTTTCGCCATTCTGTTTGTGTGTGAGAGTATATATTCCATCTGAGTCCTTTGGGAACTTGTGTATTGTTTCTATTTTGTCAGCTAGAGACTGATCGTCTTTAGACACACGCGCTTTGAAGTAACATAGCAGACAAACATCTTCCAGAAATAAGACTGTAGTTGTGATCTTTGCTTGAGGGCAAAATGTGTTGATTACTATAGATTAAATCCAGTAGTGCTCTTGAAAAGAAGACGAAATCCATCAAACCCACACAATAAGCAGTTCTGATATACAATGAGAGATTTTGCAGAAAGCTGATCAATTAAATACTGTATGTGTGTGCTACTTTTTCACACAATGTGTGTAAATTGTTGTAATGCGTAGCTCTTATTGTACTTATATGTCGTAAAAAAAACAAAAACATGTTCAAATAAACCGTAAAACGTGTTCGCAAACACAAAATCCAGTTCAGCGATGACACAAGCGTAGCAATAATGGATGGGATGAGATCACCAACAGATGAAAACAGTACGACAAAGGATGCCTGCCACGAGTTACCAAACGACACACAGACACACAAAACCAAAGTGAAACGAGAGATCAGGTTGAAAAACTGCATCTCTGAGAGACCCAAATAGATTCGCTTTCATCCTCTCTTTGCCGACGGGCTTTGTGGTCCGGAAGTACCGGCAGAATATCCAGCCTGGAAAAAAGGGTGACTCTCACATGAATATGCTTCAGCACACAGGATTACTTATCAAACAAAGTGCTTAGCAGCACTTTGGTGGTGCTATATACTGAATGTGCCAAAATACGAAACAAACAAAAAAAAAGGCTCTTGCACTTTTTGGAGCAATTGTTTAGGATTGGAACCGAAGACTGTGATTTTCAGAAAGTGGAGCGTCAGGCATCAGCAAGTGTGAGAATTACATGAACGCGTCACCGTCTGCAGTAGCTGGTTGTAAAGGCTTTCCGTGTCCATCAGTTTGTTGAGATATCTCACACTGGCTTTGCACTATCACTGCAGATCTTTTTTTAAATTTTTTTTTATTGGCCAGTGTTGTACGTTGCAGGTGAGGTGTTTTTTAAATACATAAGAGTAATGTGTAATAAATAGTGATTATTAAGCTTCCTGCATCATAGCAACTCCTAATTCATATGAAGTTTTGAATGGGGTAACAGATAACATAATAATCATATGGAAAGAGAAATTCCACCATTCATGTGATAATGTTAGTTTTCAGTGATGATACCGTCAAGAGGATTACCAGCGTAGTTACTCATTAGACATCGGATAAAGTAGGTAGAGCTGGTATAATTCTGTTATTTGATTGTTCTATTGTGGATTAGTTCAGGGCAGCAGGTTTAAGCTAATGCTGGTGTTTGTCTCCACCAGATGAGGACAACCCTGGTTATTATTTACTGTACCAATGGATAGTGAGTCATTTAAGATGGGCTTGTGTTCACCATAGCAGGAGTCCAATGCCGTGTAATTAAAAGCAGGAATAAGTGTCAGCCTAACAACTAATAGACTACAGAGCATTCATATTAGACATGCAGAAAAATGATTCCTAATGAGACCGACGTTCATGGCTACAGTCACACAATCATTTATGTTGTTCCCGTGTCTCCAGGTTTTACCTCAGCATAAGCGCAACTATAAATAGGACCGTTTGAGAACACTGAAGGAAAGGTTCAGCTTCACTCAGACATGAAATGATGATGAACGATATTGTCAATTGCTTTTGCACAATTTTTCATGTTAGATTTCGTCTAATCTTCTCTTAAATTAAGTGCATATCAAGTGCTGAATGTGTGAAGAGAAATTCCCTGATCGCCTGAACATGGCCCAAGCTAACTGGTGACAGCATACAGGGACCAGCCCATTTCTAAAATATACATCTAACAAGTGTTGGGTACTTGAGAGTGAAATTCTGGACACATTTTTCAGCAATTTGCACACCTAAATATTTAAAGGAGATATTAGTGGTGCACTTAGCAATGCTCAGATTAAAGGATTGATGCCTGATGATCATTTTCACATGTAACTAAAGAAAGAATCCAAAGCTAGTTCACCAAAACACAAACGCACAGGAAGAAGAGGGCATGGGCGTAATCGCAGCTGCAGCATAAAAATATCAAACATCATATAAACAAAAAATGTTCCAAAGATTGCAAGTAAAGTATATGAAAATATTCATCTTGACTCAATGACCTGCATAGGCTCAAAGAGCTCCAGCGACTCTAACCAGTTATTACTAATGTATTACTAAAGACACCCAAACCTATTTCTCTTTTGAATAACCGTTGCACAAGAGAGAGATAACAGACAGTTTTTGGATTTGATTGTGTAAAGGCCTTTTAACTACATAAACTGTGTATTTAAGCGATAGTACGTTGCCTAATCTCTAACTTTGCTGTACTGAATTGTAACTGAATAGACTGTTGCTCCTTACCTTTGATATTAACTATTAATGTGTAGAGGATATAAAGTAATGATACCTGCATGTGGATGGACTGGGGTTTGAAACAGCTACGGTCGTGTGGATCTCAAAATTGAACTGTTATACTCTTTAAAATGCTTCAATGATCAAAGGACTGAAATAAAGAGTTTCATTCAATGAAATTGTTACTTACTTAAATGTTTAACTAATGGAAATGTACACATTGAAATACATCGATTAAATCATTTTAGAAACTATAATGTTGTTGCTGTTGTTATTCTTAGTAGAGGTTGTGAATTTAACTTTAGCGCAGGATGATTTTAGCTCAACACACGAGCACATGATGTTGAATCATGAAAAATCCAAAGGAGTTCAGCCATGACTTCAATGTGATGACGTAATAGTGATTATACAGCAGTGTGTGTCCCACAGACAGGCACAGGTACATAAAGATGAACAAGTATTTAAATATTTACCTACACCTGTGTCTATTTGTTGATTTGTTTGTTTGTTCCTTGCATCAGGAGGACACACAAAAAGTAAAGAAAACACAGTACAGAACAATTTACACAAGTCTTTTTGAAACTAGATTAGGGTCTAATTAGATTCATCTTGAGAGGTGAAGGTGGTGATTAGTTTCTGATGCATCTGTATGTTTATTTTAATTAATGCTCAGACCAACCCATCTGCAATCAAATGATTTAAACCCTAAATGTGCTGTTTATGTCAGGAGAACATTTATTTTGAAGGACTTTCTTATCTTGCCATGTCAGCAGGATAATTTAATTTATAGTGTTGGCCTTTACTGTTTTTTTGTGTGTGTTTTTTTACCCTATAAATCAAGTACGGTATGCTTCCCCCAGGCTTGCTATGAATCCTGGCCTGACAGACAGATTAATGAAAACACTCAAGGTATTTCAGCAAGGAATACTTCTGGATAATCTCTGTCCACAGCAGCTTAAAAAAAGTAAACTTTCACGTAGGCATAGTTCCACCGCCTGAGCATATTTGAAAGCGCTCCACCAGCTGAAGAACATCTTCAGGGTTTCCCTGCAATTAATTCAAGATAGACCCGCAGACCCTGATTTAACTCCAGGTCCCCACAGTCCCACACTGACCTGGAGGCCCCGAGTGGGCGTCCGATAGTCGAGCACAGTGGTTTACAGGAGGCATGTGACCTCCACCTGACCTCCAGATGTACTCCATCACAGGTGTCCGTGCCGTGGAATCCGTTCCCCCATTCCAAGCGTAAGCTTCCTGTCCATCGCCCGCTGGATGAATAGAAGATGAGGCGCCACACCTGCAGTGTCCGAACACATCTTGGACAGGATGCAGGTCAAGCAGAAATTAATGGAGCTCCCAATTGTAAACAGAAAGTAACAGGGGCACAATGAACACAATCAATTAACAAATCCAAAAGAAGTTATTCAGGTTGAATGGACAGAGATGTAGGCTAAATCCTGCAGGATTTGGGGTGTTATCTTTAGGGAACACACTATTACAACTATAGACCTGACCGGCTCTCAAACAATGTGAACAAGAATGCAAAGTATTTCAGTTCTCAAAAGAAGGGAGCGGGGAAAGGACAACCTTGAATTATTCTAAAGCTTAGTGGCCTGTGAGGTGTCCTTAAAGCAACTTAGGGTGACACAGTAAGCCATTTAAATCTTTTTTTAATCATTATATCACGCAATTATTGTTTTTTTTTTTTTTTTAAAAGGGAATGAATCCAAAGCCTGGAGGATCTACAATGACATATCAGCACAATGTCTTCTATCACTTGTCTCATTCAGGAAGTAATGATGCTTCAACATCCCCTAATGACCCGCATCTTCCCTTTTAAAGACAAAGCTGCAGAATTAAAAGGTGCCTTCTTCTCGTTTCTTATTGAGGAGAAAGATGCTTCTGCTGCTGAAGCGGTAAAGGCTTGATCTGCAGCGGAGCGTCCGCACCGAACCGCCGCTCCGCCGGGCGGAGGGAGGGTGTGGTGCGGTTCTGGAAGGTTCTACGGGAATCCTGCGAATGGACCCCATTTCATCGGTTATTGTGTGGACTGTTTATCCACGCTAGGTGGTTAGCCGCCTCCGTTTAAGCTGCTGCACAGCGTACAAACTGTGGTTGGGACGAGATGTTTTAGGGTGAGTTACGACTTGTGTTATGCATGCAACTTTTAAACCGTAAAGAATTATATTTTTATCTCTGGATCTGCTTGTCTGACTGGACGTTGCTCATATTATCTCAGAGTTGTCATGCTTACAGTAGTTAGCCTTGCTACGTAACAAGATAACAGTCGGAACATTTAATGTTAATTAAGATAATGAGCCAAACAAACATCAAATAATTAGTATACACTATCTGTTCTATTAACAGCATAATTACAATTTAATTGCAATTACGTTGAAAATAGAGCGTAATTATTAACGTAATTACTGTGTAAAATAACCTTGCTAGGTAGCTACAACAAATTACTGTAGCTATAGCAACAGCGTTAGCATGCTACTTTAGCTTGCTAGGTGATCTGCAGCTTGCGCAGGTTCACCGATTATCTGTCAAAAATGTCTTAAATATTTTTGGCCTTAAATGCATTTTTTTTGCAGGGTCAAAATTGTTATGTACGAACTACAATTGGACACAAGTCATATTCATGTTTCCTTCCACGCTGCCAGTGTTCGTGTTCGGCTTAGCTAATGTGCAGCTAACGCTGAGGCTTACCAGCGTTAGCTGCACGGCTAGCCAGCGCTAGCTAACTGTTTGGTGACAGCTGCGGAATCTCTTTGTTTGGATGTCGTGTGTGAACCTCCATCCATCACCACCACCCGTCTCATCATTAAACATGGCCCGATCTTCTGCTCCAAATGTGTGTGTTGCAGAGCCAATGGCCGGAATAGACTGACACCTACTTCTCGCATCAAAATGTCAAGTAAGAAAGTGATTGTTTGAGCGAAGTCTTATCTTTGATCACATTGAAATCACAAGCAATGACATTTTCAGAAATCCACATTAATTGATTAACCCGTAGACATACAGTATTAACATAAAATCAGTTCAAACACTGACTGTAGCTTGTTAGTAACTGATGGGTTTTAATTAATTCAGTGACATTTTTATTTAATGTTACCTGCAAATTCATTAGGCTTATTAACTGTATTTGACAGGTTTTGTTTTACTGGCTAGATGTTGGTGTTTGATTTTAACTTTTTTTTGGGTCTTCTTTTCACAACAGAGAGGCCATCTTATGCCCCCCCACCGCCCCCTGCCCCAACAACTGTAAGTTAACATATTGTTGTGTAGCTCACTGAGGCCCCGTCCACACGATGTTGGAACTTTTTGAAAACGCAACTTTTTTCACCCCGCATCGAAAACGATTCACGTCTACACGGCGACAGCGTTTTCAAAAAAAAAATCTCCGCCCACTCGTAACGCATCACTGCGTTGATCAACACGTGTATAAGCAGAACAACTCCGAGAACGACAGGAGAGAGGACCTGGACGTGTGGAAATTCACGCAGTCCTCCTGCAGGAGGACCTCCATCACAGAGTTCTCCCACCAACAGACAGCGCATCCCGATCTGACTCTGAACTGGCGTCTGCGTCTTTGGCGAGGAACGTGACTGAATGAATGAATAAATAAATACATATATAAACTTTATGACACATAAATAAAGAAACAGACGAACAAATATTTAAGTGCAAAGCATGTTTATCAACGCATCATCGACGTGGAGCTGTTATACATCAGCCGGTTTTAGCTCCGTTTGTACATAGACACGGGTCACATGCATGATGTCACAGCGGTATTCCTTGCAGGGACACGCCCTCCGGATAATAAAAGTTGTGGATCCAGCGTCCACACGACAACGCAGACCCAGCGTTTTCAAAAAAATCCACCTTGGCCAGCGTTTTCAAAAGTTGCGTTTTTGTTCCGGATATCTGCGTTGTCCTGTGGACGGAAGGCGTAAACGCAACAAAAAAGTTGCGTTTTCAAAACGTTCCGGCATCTTGTGGACGGGCCTGAGTATCCATAGTTGAGATGTTTGCAGGCTTGATTGTGTGTGTGTGTGTGCGTGTGTGTGTGTGTGTGTGTGTGTGTGTGTGTGTGTGTGTGTGTGTAGTTTAGGTTTATCAAAATAGATTTTAAGAGATCAACTTATCTGCTGAGTCTACAGCCCTTGTTGGAAGGGCAGGCTGGTGTGTGCAAGTTTAAATTGCATTATCCCACCTTGTTATTTATTTGCGATCCCTCCCTCTTTTGCATTATTTCTCATTCATATTTCTTTCTCATTTGTTTCCATCAGCAAATGCCCAACATTCCTGGGTTTGTGGGGTACAACCCCTACAGCCACCTGGCCTACAACAACTACAGACTGGGAGGGAGCCAAAGCAGCAACAGTCGGGTAACGGTATGAACACTAACAGAGACTGCACAAGGTGACTGACAACATCAAGCTGCCATGCAACCCATGCTTTAAGGTGACTCTGCTTTATTTGTCAGAATTCCTCTGGAATAAATATCCCGAAGCCACCTAAGCCACCCGATAAGCCATTGATGCCATACATGAGATACAGTCGTAAGGTAAGTGACGAGTATTTAATTTGTACCTTTTGCTCTCATCATGTGTTCTGCTGGAAGACAGGATGGCTTGCCTTAAAGATATTCTGTCAGCTCAGAGTAAGTAAGAATTAGATTTGATTTTGTTTAATGAGGTAGGTTTGATGCCAAGTTAAGTCAGGACTTAGCTAGGGCCGTCTACATCATGCAGTGGGATTTATCAACTTGGAGATGGAGCTTAAAGCACACGGCCTCCTCTGGTTTGTGACCTCTCTGCAAAGAGATAACCACTTATAGCCCCTCCAACCCAACCCAACCCAACCCCACACCCATGTCTGGTTCTCATCACCAGGTTTGGGATCAAGTAAAAGCCTCCAATCCTGATCTGAAGCTATGGGAAATTGGGAAGATAATCGGTGGCATGTGGAGGGACCTCACTGATGAGGAGAAACAGGATTATTTGAATGACTACGAAGCAGAGAAGGTTGGTTGTTTTACAAGGGGTGTTCATGGGGTTTTTCTGACGGGTGACCAGTAGATGTGTCTCAAACAGTTCTGGGTCCCTCCCTCCAGTCATCACTCCTTTCTTCCTTCGGTCCTGAGTAATCTGCTTTCCCCGTCCTCTTGAACTTGATTGAAACAAGGGTCCACATGTTGTGTCTGTCTGTTTCGTTGTCATTCCTGTCATCTTTTCCACTGTAGATTGAGTATAATGAGAGCATGAAGGCCTATCACAATTCACCAGCCTACCTGGCCTACGTCAATGCGAAAAGCCGAGCTGAGGCGGCTCTGGAAGAAGAAAGCCGCCAGAGGCAGTCCAGATTGGACAAGGGCGAGCCTTATATGAGCATTCAGCCAGCAGAGGACCCAGATGGTAAGACCACCAGCTGAAAACTTTGTTTCCTCACGTGTAGTACCGATGATAGGGATGTTGTTACTGTAGCACGGCCACACAGAGTTTTCAGTCTGCACATTCACATCCTATTAACTCTTTTCCCTCCTATACTCTAACCACCATGCGTGGTTTTTGGTAATGCTTCCCTTGAAATTCCATTTATAGCTCAGAGCTACGGCCCCATTTCCAAAAAGTTGGGACATTGAATAAAATGTTAATAGAAAGAGAATGTAATTATTTGCAAAAAATGTAAACCCCTTATTTAAATTTCATATGTGGAATATAAGAAGTTTCATTGAATTTTGAAAATTAGATGCCTATTTTGAATTTGATACCAGAAGCACAAAAAAAAAATGGGACAGTGACAACAAAAGAGGACAAGAGTTGTGAAATGCTTAAAAAACCCACACCTGCTGGGACATCTCAAAATTTGTTGCTGGGCAACAGGTTTGTAACATCCACAGAAAGCATCCAGTGTGGATGAGTCTTTCTGAGGTATGGATCGGGAGGGGTTCGTCAATCTGTTTAAAATAGAGTGTGTTGCTGCCTTGAAATACTAAATGAGGTTATCATTTTCAAAAACTTTCAAGTTTTACTGCTCCAATATTTTTGTTTTGCGCAGCGTTTTGGCAGAGGGGTTGGACAAACGTAACAAAATTTGTCTTCCTTTTGAACAACTATATTGTGTCGATTTTTGTGGCATTGGATTTGACATAATTGCAAAATTTACATTCTTCCCACTGTTGTTTTAGAGACACAAATGCACACACCCGTTAGACGCACGAGCTCAAGGAGGACGTTTGAGTTACACCCACCTGAAGGAAATGATGGTTTTCTGGGCTCTATCTTTGTTAGTGTAGGAGATAACGATGTACCGGAAACCTGCAGATAAAACCAGCTGCTATTTAGAAACACCCCAGACCATAAAATGGAGCTGGTTTCCCAGTGGGTTATATTATCCACAAACTACACGTACATCCGTGGTTTAATGAGGTTTAGCTTTCTGGGTGGCTAGATATCCAAAGATTGTTTCAGACAAAGCCGCTGACAGAGATGAGGCGTCTGCCAGAGACATGAATTCAAAGCAGAGGATGGATCTGCTTTACAATACATTCAATTAATCCGTGTGGGGACTGTGTTGCACAGGAGAACCGTCAGCTTTTGTGAATAGATTATAGTCTGGCTTTTACATGGGGAACTTTTGAAGCTTTAACCACAAGGTCAGGTGGCATATGCTGTCATCTCTGTATCACATAGAGTCTGAGAAAGGAGATGCAATATGTAAACTAGACAGTCAGAGACTGCAACAGCCCGCGACACCCCTGAATTCGAAATTTTACCCTGACCTACTTTCATAGTTCATGGTCATTTAATAAAAGACCCATGATCCAACATGTAACTGGTGCTTTCTATTCGTCATGAGGTTTCAGACATGTGTACCTAAAAAGGTATGAAAGTTAAAATGTGAATGAAAAACCTAGTTTTTCATTCACATTTTCAAGGTCAAGGTTGTGATCTAATTTTCATCCCCTTGCATCCCTGATTATAAGGCCTTTTGTTTCATCTTTCTGTCTTATCTGGTTCCTGAGATATGTGCAAATGTCTCAGGATAGACAAGAACCAATGCAGTCAGAGATTGCAACATCCCGCGACACCCTGAATTCAAACTTTTACCCTGACCTACTTGCATAGGTCAAAGATCAAAGCTAGTTCTCTGACCTACTTTCTTACAGTATATCAAAGCACAAGCTTTGATCTATGGTCTTAACACTGGCCTTATCCCTCCTCTTTCTATCTTATCCGGTTCCTGAGCATACAAAAGTTCAAATTTGACCTTGACCTAGTTCTCTCAAGGTCATGGTCATCATCTCATTTTCATCCCCTTTGCCAAGTAATGTGCTTTTTGTTTCATCCTTCTATCTGCAACGGTTGTGAAGATATTTGCTGGACCAACGGACAGACGGACGAACACTGACAATTACAATACATCACCGCTTTGAAGCGAGATGTAATGACTGCATGGTTAGAGAGATAGTTATTTTAATTCAGTATTTGGCATCACGTAAATATCCCACATTTATTACAGGTTACATGGCCATTTATTTCTGCTGATTTTAAATGCAGAACTTTCATTTACACATAGAAATCACACATTATTTGTCTTAGAGGGTCAAAAATGCATTGTTTTGCTAAAAAGACACATTTTGCCTTTATTGCTGTCCTGGATTGAGTTAAAGATGCTTTTTAAAGATTTGTCTTGAATGTATTGCAAAATCATTTATCTAAGGGTATTTGGATTTTACATTCATCAGCCATTGTTTGTTGTTGAAATCTAAGAGTAGCAGACGTTAACTCACTGGCTGCCAATGACGTCTATAGACGTGAAAGACGTTTTTCACCGGGGAGGGCTTGGGAGGTGGTCCAGAGGAGCTCATCAGTGACTATCAGGCTTTTAGTCATGGAATTTAGCGTCATCCACTTATGGAACAGAGGATGGTGAATCAGAGGAAGACGGAGAAATTGCTTTACCTTACGATGCTACAAAGTTTGTGTATGTCAGCGCTCAACCGCGAGCGAACACCGTGTCACTCTGATCAAAGGATCTCGGGATCAGTCAAGGAAAAACAGATATACGCCCGCCCGTGAGACGCATTTTGCCAAATGAGATCAGTTGGTCCAAAGCGTTGGCAGGCAATGAGTAAAAGAGCTTTTAGTGACAAATGAATTACAGACATCTTCTGTCTCCATTCAGTTGGCTATAATTATAGAATAAAAAAGGAAAACACACGAGCCCCATTTGCCTTTGACAAATTTGTCTAAATATATTTCCTAAGACAAGCCCAACAACTCAGATGGTTTTCCTGTCCTCAGATTATGACGATGGCTTTTCTATAAAGCACTCGGCCGCATCTCGTTTCCAGCGCAACCACCGTCTGATCAGTGAGATCCTCAGCGAGAGCGTAGTCCCAGACGTGCGGTCAGTTGTTACGACTGCCCGCATGCAAGTCCTCAAACGCCAGGTCCAGTCTTTGATGGTTCACCAGGTAGGGTCGGGTCAAAGCAGTGGCATTTAGCACACAGCTCTGCTTGGTGAGGGTTAATGTGTACTAACTAGAGCTTTGGTTTCTGTCTTGGTTCACAGAGAAAGTTGGAGGCAGAGTTGCTTCAGATTGAAGACCGCCACCAGGACAAGAAAAGAAAATTCATTGAAGCCACAGAGGCTTTTACAAATGAGCTCAAACGGGTACGGCATCTTTTCCACTGAGCGTGATTATCGCTTCCTCGCATGCAAGCTTCATTTTGCATGTTTAACTATATAGTGTGCAGCTGTGGTTTATCTGCTTGCCTGCCTTAGAGCCACCAGCTGCTGCTAACACCATGCACATGTCCTGGCAACCATAGAAATGCAATGTTTGCAATTTGTAGTCTCAGTAATGAGATGCAGCAACGAGCAGTCCAACGCTCTGCCGTTACAAAAGGTGGTGCCATTTATCCTCCTGCCGAGCCGCTCCTGGCATCTATTTGCTGACTGAAAAGCACGTGTCAAGACCGGACATGCACTTGCATTTTATTATAGAATGGTTTCCTCATGCCTGAGTATATTGTGCTCAAGAATGCTGTTGTTTCGTCATCTTACATCAACTCTCATATTTGTGCGTTTGAAGCTGTGCTGCATGAAGGTGGAAGTGGACATGGAAAAGATTTCTGCAGAGATCGTTGCAGCAGAAGAGGCGGCGCGCAAACGTTTGGCAGAACGAGAGAAAGAAGCCAGGGACAGAGGCGCAAGAGATGCCCCCACCTGTGTCTTAGCAGAAGAGGAAAAACACATTTGTGCTACGCATGGCAACAAGTCCCAACAAAATTGTGTCAGTGAAAGCACTAGCAAAGAGGGTGTGGACACAGAACCGAACGCCGCAGACACACCAGGTGAGCCTCATCGCAATTATTTGTGGTTTTATTGCCGTCTGGTTTCTTTTCATGTGCAGGTCTTAAAATATGATTTTGTGTCTTTGACTCAGGGAAGGCGAAGGCCTCAGAAGAGCTCGAGACTCACCCAGGCAGCGAGGAAGGGGTTTCAGAAGACAAGGACAGCGTCCCAGAAGGAGCCATGGAGGAAGGAACCAGTGACAGTAACACAGGCTCAGAGACCACCTCTGCACAAACAGAAGATGCCACACTAACCGAGCCGCCGGAGGGGCCGAGCAAAGCGCGAACGGCCCACTGAGTCCCATCAGTAACTGTCTGTGAGCTGCAAGGCTGCCACTACACCTGCCGACCTCTAATTCCATACTCTGATTACATACGTTGCACAGTATCATCTCAGTTTATCAATGCACGTGAGAAGCATTCAGTTGGGCTCAGTGTTGAAATGAGCCAGAGGCAAAGGTAAAGTTTTAAAACCCAGCGCTCACAGACACTCGCTGAACGCATATGAATTAAAAGTAAAGCACTTGAAACCGACAACGCAATGGTGCTGTGTGAAATTAGTGGCTGGGACGCCCAGTGGAAGCCCACGGGAAAGCACTATGTTTTCTCCACAGGCTTCGTTAGCATTTGAAGGAGCCACACAGGCCCTCTTTAGCACATATTGATACATATCTCTAGCACTATGTCTGGCACTTCCCATATCATCATCATCATCATCATCATCATCATACAAAACTTGCTGTATGAAAGAGCGCATATACCTCCACCAAGAACAATCCTGCATGTCTGTTCAGCTCGTGTGAAGCCTGTGTTACACCCGACCAAGGAGTCTGGGTGAAATGGGCTCGATCGTTCTTACTTAGTTTGGAGGATATTTAAAAAAAACTAGCAGTGTTAGAAAGTGATGAAGTATCCTCAGACCTGCCAACCTGTAAAACTTCTGACATCAAAGTACGCTGCTACCATTTGTCAGTTGTGTACATACAGCATTTACGACTAAATTAAAGAGGCACCAGCCTCACCAAGGTAAGGCTGGTGTCCAAAGTAAAAGTACTTGTTAGATAGCGTGTTTCTTCCCTATGCACTGCAAACTGGCAAAATAATTTCAGCTGTTTTACCCAAATGCTCTGAGTTTTCTTCAATTCAGGAGTTCTCTAGAATTACTGTGTTGTTTTCTCCCATTAGAAGTTGAAGGAGTTGATGCAGTTTGTAGTGAAGTGCTGTGAAATCTGTGGCAGGTTTGCATGTTGGTCCGTCTCTTTATCTGAATACACTCCCGAAATCGAACTGGTTCTTTCTATACCAGTGTCCCAGCATTCTCCAGAGGTTGATAGCAGTCTGTCCCACGGGTTCTCCCAATCCTGCTGACATCAAAGCCACGATGGACATGAGTAAAAAAAAAATCTTGGTGGAGGTAAAAAAAAGAAACAAACAAAAAAAAAAAGAAGCCGTCCAATGAAACAAACATCGATTGTTGTGATATTTAAGTGTTCTTTTGTATTGTAGTGTCATTGTCGCTTTATTGTTAGTTTTGCATGTTTGCAATTTGAAAATAATTTGTCCCACTTCTGAAGAGTGACGCTGGGTGACCATCTCCTTGGCTGGAGAATATTTGTTTACTATATGTATCAGTATTACAGTGACAGTATTGTCTCAGGAGTTTGTAGTCAATAGTAGTAGCTATTTTTGTTATTTATTCTGAGCATTTTTACTCTACTTGTACATCGGTTGTTATTGGTCAAATCCACCCTTCACTACATCACACGATCGTCAACGCTGTACAACGCTCAACCGCCAGTGTTCTCAAGTTTGCTCGCTGTCAATCAAATCAAAAGCAGTATGCTTAGAACATCTCTGTGTTATGATCAGTATTGCAATTTTCAGCAGAAATCTTTTGACGTACCGTGAATGTGTAGACAGTGTAACAAGGTTTGCTTCAACGGGGATTTTCATGTCATAAAACAGCTTTAAGAGCAGTCGATGAACTTGATATGAATTTCCTTTTTGCATATTTATACCAATAAACTTTTCTACCCTGAACAATTGATTCCTCTTTCTTTTTTTTGCTTTTTTAAGTAGAAGCGCATTCGTTGCCTGAGGTAACATTAATGGCACTATTACACTTTTAGTTAATATAAACTTTAAAGCCTATGTCCTTTGGTGACAAGCCAGAAAATGATAAAGACTGATAACAAGTAGAAAACTTTTCAGATGTTTGCATGAAGCGTGTTTGTCCTTTGCAGTGCACAGGTAGGGGAAGTGGTTATGGTTAAAGGGAATTGCTCTGATTTCCTGTTTCAAATGCAGAACTACCTGATGTTTACTTATGCATCTTATGAATTCGGCCACCTGAAGGAGTGTTTACGACCTGACAGGAGATTAAACTCCAGGTGTGACGTCTCCTGTAGCTGCAGCCTCTCCTCACACGCTTTAACGGTCAAATCGGGTCGTGCTTTGATTTAAATCCGATGATTTCCCCCGATGTGCAAAATGACACACTGACACCGTGTGGTTAGTGCGCCCTCAAGTGAAAGCTAGAAACCACAATGACAAAAACAGGTGTGCCCCAGACTGTACACATCTGGCAGAGGGGTAAAAGGAAACATGTCAGTGTCTCATCTGCTGTCTGTTCACACGATGCTGTGAACGCACACGGATACAACAAGAAAAAAACATCCATTGGGTTCTCTCATCAACAATCAAAGTTAATATTATATGCAAATAAAAATGATTGAGATGTCAGTTGTGTCAACTTTCCTTTGTCTCGATAGGATTTTAAGAAAAAAAAACCCATTTTTAATTCAATTAAACAAGTGCTGTTGGTAGTTGGTATCTATTCAGTTTTCATATTCATCTTTAGTGTTAAAATACTTTCATAAATAAATAAATAATAAATTAAATAAGATGTATAAATATAAACATGTTATATAAGTATATGTTATATAAATATGTAATATACAGTAGATATACAATGCGTATATGATTTATTCCACTTTTTCAGTTTAAGTGAACCAAATCTGCATATTTATATAATATCAACAGATTTTAACACTAATTCCTGGAGAAATACTAAATAATAATGATTTTGCTTATGGTTTTTTTTTCTGTGATGAGAGCTGAGGGGGGAAAAGGTCTCGGGTTTTTTTTTTTCTTTCTTTGTTTTTTTAGAAACGGAAACCACCAACAGAGTCGCTTAAATGGTCCGTAGCCAGTGGCTTATACCTACCTGTACTACTCTCAGCCGAACATGATTTCTGTCAGCGGTGAGTACCTTCAGATGTTCTATATAATATAATCCAATGATCGTCAATGAACCTCTGGTGAATGAATATATATAGAAAAGCTATCAAAATATTTATCAGCTCAATTAACTGTTAAAAGTCAATGCACAGGCATGAAAGGTGTTAGTGATCACAGTAGAAATAGAGAAGAGGCAACAATTCTATATCTGTTTTTGCATTTGTGTGTGGAAGAGCAGCCATGGTTCTTTTTAAGCCCACAAGTAGCTCAAACACAATCATAAATAAAAAGAATGCTCCTTTAATATTCAAATTAGAATCATACAAGTCTTGCAAATGACGCCTTTCAACAGACTTTACCTCATTTGCTCCCCAGCAACAGTTTGTAAAAACAAAAATAAAAGCAAAAAAAGAAGCAGAGAGAATTAGTTTGAATATTTGAATTTAATAGTAGAAACGATGTACAGTCAGTATGACTAACATTGCACGCTGATGGTCTCCATGGTGCTCAGTTTGATAAAGAATATCATCACGGTGCTTGATCATAAAGTTAACTCTTATTTTTCAGATCTTTCAACGCCGCTGCCCACTGTCCTGATATGGTTTATTCATTTTAAGGTAAGACAAACACTGACAGGTGGGAACAGCCTCTCACTAAGCCCCGCCTTCTTTTTTACACATCTTTTCCTTTGAGGAAGAGGTTGGTGAAGGGCTCGCACACAGGGGGCTTCATTTTTACACATGCTAGTTGCTTTCTTTTTAAATGTCTCACATTTTATCTGTAATTACAGCCCTCCTCGTCTCAGGATGGAGAGAATACAACCACCCCCTCCTACCAGGATTCTAACTTCTCCGATCTGGATTACAGTGACTTTCCTGTGCCCTGTGGGAAGGAATACAACCGCCAGTTCCGTAGCTGGTTCATCCCGACCTTCTACTCCATCATCTGCCTCTTGGGGCTGGTGGGGAACTTATTGGTCATTATCACAGTCTTATCTTTTAAGCGACTGAAGACCATGACAGACGTGTACCTGCTCAACCTGTCCTGTGCAGACCTTCTCTTCGCCCTGTCGCTTCCCTTCTGGGCAGCTAACTCCATGACAGAATGGGTGCTGGGCCTGGTGTTGTGTAAAGCCATTCATGTTGTGTACAAGGTCAGCTTTTACAGCAGCATGTTCCTCCTCTCCTTCATCAGTGTGGACCGCTACTTCGCCATTGCAAAGGCCGTGTCCTCTTACCGCCACCGCTCCCAGGCAATGCTCCTCAGCAAGGTGTCATCTGCAGGAATATGGGTGATGGCCGTGATTTTTTCCATACCAGACATGAATTACACCACGGTTAATAACAACACCTGCACCCCTTACTCCAGCAGTTCAGACCATCTACGTGTCACAATCCAGGGGACCCAGATTGTTCTGGCTTTTGCCCTCCCACTCCTGGTCATGTGCTTCTGTTACAGCAGCATCGTCCAAACCCTTTACCAGACGCGTAACTTTGAAAGGAATAAAGCTATCAAGGTGATTCTGGCTGTCGTCACCGTCTTCCTTGTCAGCCAGGTGCCTTACAACCTGGTCCTCTTTTGGACCACCATTGTCACGGCACAAGGAGGAACCGACGACTGCAGCTATGAGAATAGTCTCCTGTACGCCGCTGATGTCACCCAGTGTGTCGCCTTCCTTAGGTGCTGCCTCAACCCCTTTGTCTATGCCTTCATTGGCGTGAAGTTCCGTCACGACCTCCTGAAGCTCCTGAAGGACATCGGTTGCCTGACCCAGGAGAGACTCCTGAGGAGCGCCTGGGGTCGTAGGAGAGCCTCCGGAGCCATGGACACCGAGACCACCACCACGTTCAGCCCTTAAAGCTGTTGCAGCACCGGTGGCAGGATCTTCACTCCATCAGCTGTTCAATATGGGCTTCAAACAAGGCATTGATGTTACTGGGCTTTCATTGTTCATTTGTGTTTTTGTATTTGTAAGAAATTTACAGTATTGACTATGTTTATATTCAGTAAATAAAATGAAGCTAACTGAAAAAACAAAATATTGAAGTTTATTGTATTGAAGGTATATTGAGTTTTTATTCACCTTTTTACCTGGAATGTATAGATAGATAGATAGATAGATAGATAGATAGATAGATAGATAGATAGATAGATAGATAGATAGATAGATAGATAGATAGATAGATAGATAGATAGATAGATAGATAGATAGATAGATAGATAGATAGATAGATAGATAGATAGATAGATAGATAGATAGATAGATAATGTATGATGTTTTATATATTGAGTTTATGTTCACATTTTTTCCTGGAATTTACACTCTTGGGATGATGTCATGAGGAGTCATGGATCGTGGCTGCTGATTGGCTCACTGAGAAAAGGGTTGGGAGTTCATAAATAAAAGCATGCCACACGCCGAACGCTGCAGTAAAACAGTAAAGCAGCACCGGAGGAACCCTGAGCACAAGACAATAAGGTAAAATGACCCCCAGCTTTTCTTCAGATATTTCAATGAAACTTTCATTTACTTTAAAATTTAAAATCTAAAATTATTAATGCATCAAAACGAATCACTATTTTTATTGCACTGATGCCGTTTTATTTTGTGTATTTGTGTGATTTCACTGTGTTAGCAGTAGTGACAGAAAAAAGCAGTGTGTAAGCTAACTACAGTGCTCCACATGTACAGTACATGTGGGCATTGTCCTGATGACCCCCACCTCATGGTTACCTAATGAGGGCAATATTGGTTTAACGGTTGCAGACTGTTATTTCTGTCAAGGTATTAATTTATGTTTTTATTAACCAATATATTTATTCATATAAATGTTATGATTAGAAGCAGTTTTGCGATTCAGTCATTTATGTATTTAAAGGTTGATGGTTTGGCGCATGCCCACGAATCCTAACCCTAACTCTAACCCTAACCTTGAACACCCCCCACCCCCCCACAACCCCCACTGGTGTTGTCATCCTGCATGGCGGCCTCTGATACCCCTTAAATACAGTTTACTGACTGTTAAGACCCAGTATCGTTTCATATAGACTGGACACTAATTTCCAAACATCCTCCAAGTTCTGGCTGTTGTAGGAAAACATCAGCGTAGTCATGGTAACCACAAATCACTTGGGTTGACTCACTGATAACCACGCCTTGTCTAAAGCAGAGGGGGAGACATAACATACGACGATGTCCTCATGGATGCGACACGCCCTACCTGAAAGGCCATTCATGCTGAATCAGCATGGCGGTCTGGTGTTTACTCAGACCGTGTCACTATTCACAAACTCGTTTTATGTGCGGATTGACAAACACAGGAAACCACATGGAGTGACTCACAATTTAAAGATTATTTATTGTGTAACTGAGTGTCTGTGTGGTGTTATTATCATTTTATACTACTATTATACTACTCTTTGCTGTTATTTGTGAGATTGTTTTTTTGTTATGTAACGGTGAAAGGTGAGGAAGGGTTTACGTGCAGATTATTGAGATGCAGCATGGCATCATTAACAGTTCGTTAAAAAAAATGTTTCAAATGTTTGTTTGAATCACTGCAAAACGCAACCTTGCGTTGTGATTTAACGCAAGGTTGCGTTAAATCACTGAAATCAACAAAACTCAGCCCAAATAGTCTCCTTAAACTCAAGAAATCCCTGAAACCATCATTTAGACGACAGATAAAGCCCTAAATCTGGTGGATCCAGATTCTGTGTGTCACAATGCCTGAAAGAGAATGTGGGAAAAACAGAAAGGACAAAAGTGAGTTTGTTTCTATGGTGAACAGTGTAACTGATCTCTCTGCTTTCTATTCCAAAAAGACAGTGAGCTCTCCGAACATGATGCCTACAGCTGAAAGCATCTCCCACGTGATTCCCAATCACGTTCTGCGAGTCGGTCAAACGATCCGCCTGGACTCAGAGCAGGTGACTTTCAACCAACACCCCAGACCCTCAGAGCCAAGCTGCAGCCATGGCGACCCTGATCTCGATATCTCCCTGGATAATCTCAACCAGCTCATCCTGGAACTGGATCCGTCATTTGAACCCATTGAAGTCAACAAAAGTCCCACGTGTCTCAGTCCTCCCACAGGTACAGAACGACTGAAAAGCCGCCTTGCATCGAGTTGTTATGTTTGTCTGCACTCTGCTTTTACAGCATTAATTAAACACAATAAAGTCAACACAGTGGGAAAAAAGTCGGCGTTCATCCAAAAAATAAATGAGATCACTTCGGTAAAACCATACTCACCTTCGATAAATAAATACTCCCACAAACACACACACAGCCTGGAGCTCTGGAAAGTTACACTCCCTCTGAGTTTTCTTTGTATTGCTGATAATTTTGAAATAACTGCACCAATTCAGGTGTTCTGGGATTACTGCCCAGATGGGGACCACGCCTTGCTACTAGGCTGCAAAGCGTGGACAATCCTACAAGAGTCTTTAATCGGAAAGTCTGTAAACGGATTGAAACGTGCCGTCAGTGATGATTCCACTTCACATTCCACAGCACCAGCCTGATACATTGGGTATTTCACTTAATGCATTAGTCATTATTATGTAATTGTAGTTGAAGAAGTCACCGTCTGGCCCAGAGTTCTGAACTCGCTCATCTACAGGGTGAGGCAAGTAGATCATTAGGCACACAAGAACAAGTTTAGACGCCTATCAGGTTGTTACGTGTATTCACAACAGAAGAAATGTACAATGCAGAGAATTTTTGAAAGGAACACATGGTCTTAGTGGTGCTTGCAGGTCTGTGCATGAAAAATATCTTGGGACTTTTTGGAAATTTGTTTGCATTGGATAAGCCAAGCCCGTTTTACTAACAGAAAATCAAGCAGACGATAACACAGGAAGACTCACGCAATACTGTTTCAGGCTTTTTGACAACACTTTCCTCTTAACCTCCAGATGACTCCTGCACCAATGAAGATGACTCTCACTGTATACTGGTGGCTAGAGGATGTTCTCCCTCCTCCTTCTCTGTGGGTTCTTCACATTGCATACCCATCCCCACACAGAGCTGCTCCCCCCTGCCTCCACTGCCATGTGGAAGTGTACCCCGAAGGAATCTTTCACCCAAGCCTGATATGTCTTTTCCCCAAGGATCCCTGCAACTGTCTCATTCTAACAGAAATAGTTCCACGTCACTTCTCTCCACGTCGGTGGGCTCAGAAACCAGCTATATCCTCGGCAGGTAAGAGTAGTGTCTGGGATTAAACAGGCTGCAATATGCGTAGTAGACTATAGTGTAAACCAGGAGTAGCGTAATGATCTGTAGGTCCTCTCTGCACAGCAACCTGTCCCTGGCCAGTGAAGATGCTGAATCTCCAGAGTCCGTTCTCGCTTTCATGTCCGGCTCCTTCAGCGACGGGTACAGAACAAGACATTTTGATAACAGGTCCAGTCCAGAGAAGACCTTCCTGACAAGACAAGGACTTCTGCTGGAGCCTAACGGCAGAGGAGCACAGAGCAGTCCTGCTTCCCTCTCTGGGTCCTTGAATGATATCCCTGTAGTACTTGTTAACGGGTCACCGCAGTCAGATCAGCACATCCAGGCTTGTGGACCAGAAACGGACCGGATACAGACCAGCCCTGTGTCCAACTCAAAACCATTTTCCCCAAACAGTGAGTCACGTGCGTTGGGGTAAATTCTGGCAGAGATAGCAATTAAAAGACGCAATCCACTAATGTGTCTTTGTGGTTGTTTAGGTTTCCAAACCCATTTCAATGGAAGTCAGCCCTCCATGAAATTTGTCATGGACACCTCAAGATTTTGGTTTCGTCCAAATGTCAGCAGAGCGGAGGGTGAGAATCACATATATCATTAAGAGCTTTACTTATTTCTGAAGATACTTCATCTTGTAGCATCTTTTCTGTGTGGGATGTAGGATCATTCCGTAGTATAAATACTGACATGTGTTTTCTGATTGTTATTGCAGCTGAGGCGATGGTGACAGACAAAGAAGCAGGAACATTTGTGGTGAGAGACAGCACCTCCTACAGAGGTAGTTTTGGTTTGGCCATGAAAGTGGAACCTTCTAACGGCTCTCCTGGCGACAACCAAGGTAAACCTTTATGCGTTTCATTATTTTGAAATTGTGTGTCAAAAGATAAATGTAGATAGCGGCATTTGGGCACAAGAAAGATCTGAGAAGCCACAGCGACCGTAATTACAGACCGACAACGTGAACAAAGAGTAACACTAAGCCTCTATGCCTACACAACTGTGAAGATGTGAACGGGCATGTGCATCAGTATTAGTGTAGGCCCTGTAAAGACCTAAGAAAAGCAGCTCAAGTTGACGGTCCCGCAAACAAACAACAAGAATACTAAACTAAAAGAATATTTGTCAGAGTTTTTTTCATATTTTGTCCTTTCACCTCAACAGAAGAGAAGAGTTCAGATGTCATCAGACACTTCCTTATAGAATCAACGTCTAAGGGAGTACGGATCAGAGGTTCTTCACTGGAACCTTTCTTTGGTGAGCAAATTTGAAGTGCAGACATAATCATTTCTCTCATTTCATACTCATCGCCTCTTCTGCCACACCTGGATCCACCTGAGATCCTTAGATCCGCCTACTGTCCGTGAATGTAAACTACAGGAAGCATTGTAATGCACCACATCAACATGAAATGGTCTAAACTGAAACAGTGACTTTCATAGCAACTGATTTGTGGTGATCGTGTCTCATCATTTCAGGTAGTCTGTCTGCTCTGGTCTACCAGCACAGCATCTCTGCTTTTGCTTTACCTTGCAAATTACTACTGCCCTCCCATGGTAAGGTGTGTGTGTGTGTGTGTGTGTGTGCGTGCGTGCGTGCGTGCGTGCGTGCATGTGAGAGAGAGAGAGAGAGAGAGAGAGAGAGAGAGAGAGAGAGAGAGAGAGAGAGAGAGAGAGAGAGAGAGACAATAGAAAAACAAAAACTTCATTTTTTACTTGCTTCCATAGATTTGGGTGCTGAAGAGAAGAAAAATGACAAACCAGCACCAGAGGACAAGAGAAAAAAAGGTTTGTTTGATTTAAAGAATAGAAATGTTACAAATGGTAAAGAGTACAAACCAAGGAAAAGCAAAAAACAATGAAGGAAAAGTGAGATAAGACATAAAAATTCCATAATAAGCAAAAACAAGTAAAATCAAGTGGTTCCAAATGACATTAAATGAAACAGAATCATGTTTTCACAACTCTGTTTTCTTACTCTAGTAATAAGAACATTGGTAGCCAAGAGGAAAAAGCAAAATGTTGTTTTTTTCCTGTTAGGACAGAAATAAAGGGGCTGATTGTCCCAGCAGCCCAAGAGGATGTTGGAAGGTGGTTCATATAATTAACATTAATAATTTATTATCCCACCCATAGAGCCACATATGTCCATTCGTGCTCAGCTTCTAAACAGAACATAACCGTGTTTATATTTTATATAGCTTGTAATTTCATCTACCTGAACGCCGTCCCCACTGAGATGCTGACGGGCCCCTGCGCGGTGCAGAGGGCCGTGTCCTCCACACTGGCGAAGGCCTCGGGTTCCTTCACACCGACCGTGGTCAACCTGAAGGCGTCGTCCAAGGGCGTTACACTGACAGATGTCAACAGACGGTGAGATGAGTCACATATTGTCGACCTGCTACTGAGATATTACTAATTCTAAACAACAAAATGATGATGTTTTGTAGGTTTGTGTGAAAAATAAAAACATTTTCCTTTGCAGGCTCTTCTTCAGGCGCCACTACCCTGCCCGCCTGCTGAGCCACAGTGGTGAAGATCCAGACAATCGATTGTGAGTTTATGGTACACACTTGTGACAGTATGGCAATGGCTTCTTCTACAGTGGCCCTACCTAACTAGGTTCTGATTACGCCCAAGTAAACCTCGCATGCATGCAGCATACCAGCATGGTAGAACTGGTGGATGACAGACCTTATTCATTTTAGTAGTACCTTCTGTGATATTCCTGCTATGACATCAAAATATCAGCATAGACAAGTTAAAAAAAAGAAGAAATATATTTAAAAAAAGGTGTGTCACTAGTTTTCTTATTCTAATCTTAAAGCTTAAATTTGTCTTTTTTACCCCTACAGGTGGCTGAAAGGCTGCAGTTTTGCTGCAAGGTATCCTAAACATTAAATTATCATAATATTAGAACAATGTTGTGTATTTAACTGGGTATGAGTTCTCATTCCACGACTCACAAACCTAAAGTTTCAGTTTTTCCTTCATTTTAAAAAGCACTTTCTTCTACCTCATTTTAATTCAATGGAATCTTATCTTTTTTGTTCCAACAGGATGTTCGGCTTCGTAGCAAAAGGTGTCGAGGCCGGTGCAGAGAACGTTTGCCATGTCTTTGCAGAATATGACCCCCTCCAGCCTTGTAACAAAGTCATTGAGGTTATTCAGGCTGCTATAAGCAGGCCGTAGATCTCAGACTCACTCACAAGTAATCGACACTACTGTTGTGGTCAAAGACAACAACAGCACCCCCTATGGGTGAAGTGCAGCTGATGTTGTTGATGGAAATAAAGATAGAGAGGAGAGTCTGAAGGGCTGCTATCACAAACCCACTGCCACAGCATTTGACATGGACATATCTGCTTCAGTCCATCAAATGAGACGTTAGTGTAGGTGCTGGATGTAGGATATGATCGTTCTGACAAAAGGCACACAAACAAACCCAAACTGCAGTTTTCCCACTCAATCAACACTTTCTTTTGCTCCAAATCAGTTTGATGCACTAGTTCATGAAAAACTTTATATATGAAGCAGTTTTAATGTACAAGTGTAAGTATTAGAAGCTAACAGATTACATTCAGGGTAGGATGGTCAATCGCTTGGTTTGTCTTATTTCTTAACATAAACTCAATCCAGTGTAAATTTAGATGTAAATCTCTACCAGTGGATGCTATGAAAGATGAGAGACCCTGAAGGCTCAGAAGGAAAGCTGATCCACTTTCATGTCCTTCCATTTTAAAGCAGCTAAGCATAGTTCTATAGTTTAGAATGTATTTATTAGGCTGTGTGGTAAATAGATTTATTGTCTGTATATTCATACATTGTTTTATTGTATGACAAATAAACATGTTGAACAAATGAATGTTTATTTCTGAAACAGGAAGTCAGTGCATGATAATGTGTAAAACACAGAGCAGGAGAGAGAGAAAAAAGGAAACACAAAGCTGCACATAATTCTTAATTTTATTGTAAATAATAAATTGTTAGATAAAAGCGAAATACTTCATTTTGAAGGTCCGGAGTTCGCAGAATGAAGGGTACTTCATGAAGCAAAGAAAAATCAAGCAGATCATAAAGAGAATATCTTCATCTTCTTCTTCATATAACATATTCTTCAGCACCCAAATGCAGTTCACAATTATGCTTATCATTTTATAAATAATGTCTCTGATGCCAACTCAGATCTTTGCGTAAAAGCTCTTAACATACGGTATAAAAGAGAGAATGTGTGTTAGATACACTGCAGTGTTTGTATATACAAATACTGCCCTCCTCTGGTTAAGAGGAGGGCAACATAGACTAATTACTTCATCATTGTGGATTCCAAGATTTTTGTTCTCCATAAATACAGTGTACATTAAGACCAATGTCATCCAGTGCTATGCTAAGTGCTGTAGTTGATTGCGGTGCAAACATTTAAGGCTTGCATAGAAATGATTCAGGCTCTGAAGGGGCAGTGAACACCCCCTCTCAAATAAATGTACAGTAGTATAACACAAATGCAATCGACACAAGTCATTGTGACGTTATCAGCTGTGCATTTGGATTTTGAGGATGGTGTCCACCACACGTGTTAAAGCAATAATTTAGTTAGCTTTGTTAGAAAGGGGCAAACCTAACAAAGTAGTGCGGCCTCGTTCCTCGCGGTTAATGCGTTCCAGGATCCACACGCGAATAACGAATTCCATGATATCGCGAAAAACTATTTATCTTTATATTTACGGTAATATAAACAGTTATGAACCCTCCCCATACTGACATTAAACCACCTCCTGTCTGTATTACCTTTTATCACACTCTTATCGACTGTTTAAAGCACTTTTGTGTCTCATGGAAATGCGCTGCGTTCCGAGACTCACGGAACGCAGCGCACTCCCGGGTACCGTCATCCAAAAGAATGCGCAAACGGTATCACGTGACTACCTACTAAAAATCGTGCGATGAGGTGAAGTCGCGCGTGTTGTTGCGAGAATGGGCGAGGGATTTCTGACCTCTTGACTGAATATTCATTATAGAAAAGCTGCTAGATCAGCACAAAAGCCTGTCAGTGACTAGATTTAATGAGAACATCTCTCTTGCAGTCATCAGCTGTGATGCAAAGGTCAGTGGCGGTGATTTGACATGAGGTCAGGCATCATTATAAGTGATGGTATCATCCCAGTTGTCAATGACAGGAGATTCTTGTAACTTGATTCTTGTAACTTCAACATTACCTGCGTCCCCACAATTCAGTTTTATTCTGCGCTGGATGAGTGACAGGATTACTGCGTGATAGCTGGGATGCTGCGCGATCGCTTCATGATGAGACGCACTTCCACATCCGGGAGGCTGTCCTGTTTGGTCTGAGCGCAGCCTTCGTCCGCTGCGGCCATGTGCAGGTCGAAGCGCAGAGAAACCGACTTCTTCCTCAGCTTGGGGTTCCCTCTGAAGAAGGAGCCCTCCCACTGCTTTATCACTTTGTCAATCTTCTCTGTCCTGGACGGCAAAGAATCAATGAATTCAAGAACAATTAAAATCATACACGGAACATTAATAACACATAGATGGCTGCAAATTACCGTAAAAGTTCTTGACAAACAAACAAAGATTGCTTTGATCGTCAATTGGAAGGAAGGAAGTGACAAGAATAAGATTGTATGGAACGTCAGTTCCATTGACTTTAAATCAGTGGTTGGATGTCAGCAATGACATCACACACCATGAGTAGCCCTGGATACTCACATAGTAGTAACTCAAGATACGGGTCGTGCTTTGTGACGGTCGGTGGATGGATACAACATCAGCTGATCTCGTTCTTTCCCTTATTCATTCTCGTGACTTTTGTGTTTCTTTTCATTCTTTATCATTGTTTACGTTACTTACATATAATTAATTATACACAGGTAAAGTCTGCATGTCTATTGGTTGATAAAAATGTGTTTTCATTATAATTTAGTGGGTTTAGGACTTTTTTTTTTTACAAAGCTGGAATGAATAAAACTATTTTAGTTACTCTAAAAGGGAAAATCTTGTTTGACTTACAAGCTCAGTCACGGAACAGATTCAACTACTATCTCGAGGTTTGACTATAAAGGTACATACCCTGCATCATAAATGAAATTAATCGGTCTGGCGAACAGTTGAATTGGACACCAGTAGTGACTGATGGGCACAGCTAAACTGTAATAGTCTAACAGTGTGTCTACGTTTGTGGGAAGCTTTCAGTGAACTTGCTTTTGTGTATCTACAAGCCAACAAACTTTTGGATGTGTGTATAAGACTGGTAGTTTTTGAAGCAGATCCTAGTTAAACAATAAGGTATGCCACACCCTGAAGACTTCACACCATTGTGGAAATCTCACCAAGAATAAGTCTTCAAAGAAGGTCAATAACTAAAATGAACATCAGTTCACCGCACAATTTTTTTCCTTGAAAAGATCTGCAACCTCTCGGAGTATTTTGATCACACGTCATGTGTTCCCTGATATATTTATACTCCAAAACATTTAAGATTGATTTAGTCAAGAGATCGTTTGCTTCCCAGTTAAAAGGCGTTGAACTACCCACACTGTGGAGAGGACACGAACAGCGTTGCTGTTAGAGAGTCCCTGCTTTTCAGACTGAGCCAAAAGTGCTGATGACAGGTCAACAGGTTAAAGATCGATACGTACTCGATGGTGCCGTGACCCTCCGCGCTCACTCGTACCACGTTACCCTGCAGAATCTCCTGAGTCTTCATGGTGGAGATTGGCGAGTCATTATCTTGCTCTGGTTCTGCAAGAAAACATGACAGAAAAATGTAAATAAGCTATGACGGCCATGTTTCTTGTGATCGACCATGTGTCTTACCGGTGAGTATCACCAGGCTCTGCTGTCTACGTAGTATGCCTCTCTTCAGTACGTTTTCTGCAGGGAGAAGTGAAGGGATTTCAGGCAGGGGTTCTGACTTGGGCTCATCTGGACTAACAGGGGAGTCGCTGAAGTCGTTTTTTAGTCTGCTCTCCTTGCACTCCTCCGTGAAAGACCTGCACTGCCAGTGATCCATTGGTTGCCTGGTTCGACTCGTGTACCTGCATGCAAGAGGGCAAAATAAATGCAGGTTATGTCCACGTGTCTTGCATGAAGCTGGACAGATGGACAGACAGTTGAAGGTTAAAGGTGTATTTCCACATCTTTATGGTTTGACTGTTAAACTGCATGAAAGGTTTGGCGAAGTTTTGACTTGTCAGCTTTCCCTCTCTCTACCTCTTCACCTCACCTGCTCTCTTCAAGTTCTAGTAGATGTCGGTACGTGGTGATCTCTCGTTCCAGCCTCATCTTGGTGTTGAGGAGCTGGCTGTGGCGCTGGCGCTGGGAGCTCAGCCCACTCCTCACTTGCTCCAGCTCTCTTTCTAGACCAGCAACCACTTGAGAAAGGTCCCACAGCTGGCTGGAGTACAGCTGCTGGGTGTCCTCCAGGGAACCTTCCAAACCTTTCTCCTGGAAAGCCAGAGGAAATGAGCTCTTAAGGTTCTGATGCCAATATCAAAACCCTTTATGGGCACCATAAGGAATGCTGGTTATGACGCCACATGAATTGACTTGGTGACTCTAAACTGACCGTAGGCACAAACAACGATTCAATGCAACTGTCTGTGAGGTGGTTTAGTAGTAGGTTGTGCTGGTGAGCTTACCAAGGCATGCAGGGTTTCAATCTCCACCTGCAGTGAATGCCACTGCTTCCTGGCCTCGGCTAGTTCCGCCCTCGCCTCCCTAAGGGCAGTGCTGCCGAGCCTCACCTGCGCCCACGCCTCCTCCTCCTGGGAAAGGTGAAAATAATCAAAAGTTACAACCCCAGAACTGCCACAGCTGACAACGAAGTGGAAGTGAGTGGAATTGTCGTGTCACTGAATCGAAATACATGAGTATGGTTTCTTATTGGAACGTTTGATTTCCATTTAAAAACCCGTCTTCAGACACGTATGGTGACTGTGTGATGAAGCATCATTTCATTTCAGAGAACCCGGGGCCACATGCTCCAGACAAATACGACAGGCTGGAAGAGAAGCACGGGAAACCGACAGACACGCCCTGTGAATGCTCTTTCTCACTGAAATTTAGAGAAAAACCACAGTTGATGCTGTTGGAGGCATTTAAGTCATTAAGACAGACTGAAGCTGTCACTCAGGTCTGTGTGTACACAAGCGTGGAGCAGCTGTTAGATACTACACGCCCTTCGATCTCAGCCCTGATCGCATGAAGTGAAGCTGTCTCACACAGATCCAGCGAGGTAGGTTAGATATTGGTGGAAAGTAGCATCAAATTGAAATATATCAGTATAAATACCTTTGAATTAAACATGGCCACCCCTCCACCCCATGACCTCAGGCAGACGTTCAGCTGGATCATTCGAGTTACGAGCTGTTCTCTGAGATACGAGCCTCACTTGTCCATAGTTTTGTTCGGCGTACAGGCGTAATCCGAGATACGAGCAGTGCTCTGGGACACCACTCCTAGGTGGTGGATGAATACAGCGTCAGCTGAGACCGGATCTTGTTCTTCACCACGTGTTGGTGGATGGATACATTTTTGAGACCGGATTGCGTTTGTGTTGGTGGATGGATACAACATCAGTGAGACCGGATCTCATTTCGTTGGTGGAGTAAAGACGTAGCTCGTGTGTTCTCGTGACTTTTGTTATTATTTTCATTCTTTATCACAGTTATATATAATTAATTATACACAGGGAAAGTCTGCATGTCTAGGGGTTGATAAAAAAATTTTTTTTTAATAATCTAGAGGGTTTGCCTTTTTTCAACAAGGCTGGAACAGATTTAAATGATTATAGTTATTTTAAATGGGGAAATCATGTTTGACTTACGAGCTCAGTTACGGAATGCATTAAACTTGTATTTCCAGGTGCTACTGCACGTTAGTGGGGGGGGGGGTGTTCTCCCCATGTGTGTCTGGGGGAATGTGTGTGTACAGCTGTGCAGCTCTTTATTTACCCCAAGGAGCCACATTATAAACCGACAGGATCCAGGAGAGCTTATGGCTTCTTAAATATTTAATGAAGATCAGAGGTCAAGCTAGATGTGACAGATGTAGCACACTATGCTAATGTAACTATAGCTATAGCTCTGGGAGTGAGGAGGCAATCACATCAACACATTCACACTGCAAGACTACACATACAGACGCCCACATGCACAAATAAAGACAAACCTGATGACTCCTAAACCTCCTGCTCTCTCCTCAATCCCCTGATTATTTAGCATTTCTTTAAAATGAGCATAAGCCTGCCTCTAATAGACATGCTGGAGTTGTTTGAGGGTGTATCTGGGTGGCAATGGGCCAGGACATCATGACAGAGGCAAAAAAGAAAAAAGGTGTGTGAGTATGCATACCTCCCTGAACGTTCTTCCGTGTGCTCTGGAGGCTGCTGATGCTGCTGCCCCGGCATGGCTAGGCCCCACCAAGCCGGGGAGTGGATTTGTCCCAGCACCCGAGCCAAGTCTGCTCTGAGTCTGCGTTCTGATCAGTTCAAGGAGTTGGGTGAGCTCCATCCCTGTGCCATCCTCCACCGTCCGTCCTGCTGCTGCTGAGGCCGTCGCTAGCAGAGCATCACAGGAGGCAGCCCGCTGCAGCTGGAGAGCCTGGGCTGCCTGCAAACAGCCAAACAGAGGGAGCGAGGAGGGGAGGGAGGAGGCGAGATAGAAAGGGTGAGAGGAGTAGTGTGTGTGTGTGTGTGTGTGTGTGTGTGTGTGTGTGTGTGTGTGTGTGTGTGTGTGTGTGTGTGTGTGTGTGTGTGTGAGGTTGGTGTTAGTCAGCAGGAATGACAAACCGAGGAAAAGGAGGTAGGAAAGGAAGGGGATGAGAGGGATGAGGTCAGAGTGGAGGGACAAGAAATCATTAGATGTGTTGAAGCATAACTTTCATAAACCATAGCTCACTCACACACGTGCGTAAGCACACGCACGCAGACACACACACACACACACACACACACACACACACACACACACACACACACACACACACACACACACACACACACAGAACCGTGACAGGGCTATAATAGATTAGGAGAGACAGTTCAAGAGGCTACTTTTAATTTGCAGAATACAGGAACCTTAATAATTAATAATCTCATTAAACTGTCCAGAAAATAAGTTTCCTCCCAGTTCATCATTTTTCTCCTCTTCCTGCTCTTGAACAGATATGCGGCATGTGTGTTCAGAAGGTGAAAACAGACATTTTTCAAAATCCACAAAATCCCGTCCAATTTTTTGTCTTCTTACTAGATTCATGTGTTAATCTGAAAAACGTGCTGCATCAGTTCAGTGTTCTGCAGTCGGTGAACTGTGACTGAGGATCGACCTCATGGATTTGGTAACTGTGCTCACTTGAATGCATTTTGTGCCGGCGGTTGTGTTGTGCAGACTAGCAGAAAGTATCATGTATTTGTCTTGGATTTAGTGACCTGGAACTCCCGGTGCATCTCCTGCAGCTCCGTCATGGAGGCCTGAAGATCTGCCTGAAGCATCACACCGTCTTCATCGGCCTTCCTCTTGCTCCGTCTGAGCAGATCCACCTGCTGCTCCAGACGCTTGGTGTTTCTCTCCTCCGTCTCACACCTGAGATGTCGTCAACATCCAAGATTACTAATTGAGGCCCATTCTGTGTGCACCATACATCCAATTCCTCAGAACCTCATATAGCCTAGGGACGGGAATGGGCTGAGAAACTATACCAAAGTCCCGCAGATCAACGTGGGAAATAATAAGGTATTAGCATGTGCATTAGCCTTGCTAGTACAATGTGTACGAATATAAGAGTCAGGCTTGATCAGGATATGTGTTCCCACTCCCACATAAAACACATATTAAGGACCACCTCCTTTCCATGTGTAATATCTAAAAAAAATCATGGCGTTTAAAAAGTTAAGTAAAAGCAAAAGGCTTGTCCTTAGATAGGCTACCATAGAGTTAGACTGCTGGGGGACTTCCCATGATGCAATGGACTCTCCTCATGTCGCATTAACTCCTGCGACTTACTTGACTTCTTCCCTGGAGTTTTTATGTTTATCGTCCTGCAGGTTACAGCGGTCCGATCTACCGCTGGGATCATGGTAAACACCACCAGACATCATCATCACAATCAACATAGGTTTAACCCTTTTTAGCAGGAGCATTAGCATTAGCATTAACATTTCATTAAAGTGAAAAGGACAAAACGTCTTTGGCATCATTGAGTCAGTCCAGACTCTCAGAGAGTTCCAGCCAGTCCGGAAATAGAGCTATAAATAAATGTCATCACTGTCCTTCAGGGGTTAATGACTAACAGCAGAGGGAAGTACGTTCTGCATGGGGCGGGGCGGGGGGGGGGCACTGTGTCACTGTACATCAATACATAAGTGAAAGTGCTGACACAGCAGAGTCTGGCCTGGCTTGTGGTACAGGTTGGCTGACAGTAAAAAGTTCTTATTCTGTTAGGAATGTCGAGGTGCTTTATCGGCAAGTAAGAGAAACCCATTTTACTGTACTACAGTAAAATATAATACAGATTGTGCAATTTCCTCCGGGATTAATAAAGTATATATCTGTCTATCTGTCTTCATAAACATATTTAAATAATTACCTTCTCTGTACCTGATCAGTGAAATTGTGCAAATATAATCTGAACAGCGCTGACCTGGCCTGGATGGCAGCAGCTCTGGACTTCATGCTGTCAGATTGTAAAGCCAGCTGAACATTCTCCATCAGCAGCTTACCCACCTGACAGAACCAGAAACACGACACAATACAGATAAATGTCAGTCATGTTATGTAAACCTACATCAGTCACAGTGAAAAGGTCATTAGATTTGGAATCTGTCCATCCAAACGGGATGGGAAACACCTCTAAAACTGTTTGCTCCTGTAAGCAGAATAGTACGGATGAAATTGTATGAACGTTTTTAGTTTGATTTCTGATAAACAGCCGATGATAAACACAATTCCTGTTTTCCAGGGACAAAGAATTAAAAGGTGTGACCTCATTTGACGTGAGGCAGATCTGACTGAAGTCACCATGGCAACAGCACATGGTGATTACTGGATGAAGACGGATGTGGTTAGCAGGTTTATAGCATTTCCACTGCAGCCTCTTTAGTCTTTTGAATTTAGGAGTGGATCCAGAGAAAAATGGTGGCTCTGTCAACTTTTTAAATTTCTTTTAACATCGCTTGATGTGTTTATTCATAAAGGAGTTGTTCCGTGACAGAATCGGGTCCAAATGCCTGCTTCATAATAGTTATTGGAGTTGATGCAACAAGTAATTACTGCAACAATTTGATTTATTTCAGAATAGTTGTACAGCAGCACTGAGCAGAGTTTGGTACTTTGTGCTGCTGCTTGTGCAGTAATGATCAAAACATGTATTGTCTTATCAAGGTTTGTTTGACTCTGTGCTGTGTGGCTGTCTGGGTATAAAAGGGCGGCTCCGTCTCATTTATCACCCATGTACAAATGTAACACACCTTTATTTCCCCTTGTCTTCTTAAGATTGCAACAGTTCCAGAACAAGATACACCCAGGGTGACAGAAAGTCAAACATTTCACAATATTTACATCACAAACCTCACCATGCAGCTGTAATGTGGAACGTCTCAGTCAGCATGAAATAAGCAGATAAACCTGTTGATAAGATCTATTTATTGTCTTATGAGGCATTTTCCCATCATTAACTCTAATGTGCTGTAAATAAAAATGCTATATAAACAGTTTCTGAGGAGTAAAATGAGTTGATTCTCTGTTGAAGTTGTTCTGGTGTCTACCGTAGTCAAGGAAACGTCAAGACAACACAGGAGATGAGTGAATGTTTCAAGGGAATATAAATACCACCTACTCAGGCAGAAAGTATTGCTCAAAGCTTAGGAAACTGTCATGTCAGTTCACCTGAGATCCTCATATGAGCTGGCATTACCGGATTACTCAGTCAAATGGAATCTAAAGTAAAATACTTTACATTCCTGCTGTCATTAAAAAAAAACTGCTCTCGGATTCAAAATAGCATTTCTTTTAGCTTTTACAGACCAAATGAAAGAGGTTCTTTTCACTTTTTAAGAGTGCTTTAAATCTTTTTATGACATCAGACCTCTATTCTTCCAATCAGACGTTAGATCAACTTCAGGCTTCAGCTTTTACTGAGTTGTTCCCATGGCAGTTTAGTCATCAAAGTGATTCAGTGACACATCAAGCCTGTTCTGCAAGTGAACTCTTAATGTCGCACGCAGTTGTTTGGACTGGAGTCGTTAATTCTACACACCTGCCCCTGTTCCCTGCAAGCCCATATCGCCTCATGCACCGCAGCAAAGCATCAACTGAATCAAAAATCCCATTCCCACATTTGCATTACTGTCAAATCTTGTCTTTCAAACAAATGCGTCATTTCCAACACTTTTAAAAATGCAAATTCAAATGAGCACCTGACCATCAAACGCGAGGCTGACCTGGGTTCGGAGCTCATTGACAGTCTGTTCCTGCTTTGACCAGTCCTGTGAGTGTGCGGTGCTCCTGGCCCCCCAGTCGCTGATCTGAGCCTCCAGGCTGCGGTTGGCCTCCTGCAGTCTGTTCACGTGCTCCAGAAAGCCCTTCAATCGGACATTGAGTCCCCACAAGGTTTGACTTGAGTCCTGTAGCAAGTCCATGGAGAACTGAGGATGTGCACATTCAAATGTTAAACACACACACTGATATTTCCATACAGCCAAATGAACCAACTCAACCGGTAGAGCCTATGATAGCACGCACATCCTCATAGTATCGACCAATAGACTTGTTGTGCTTCAAGCAGAATGAATGCAGGGAGATAGAATGTCACAGTTATCCCAGTAAACAGCCAGCCTCCCATTTGAGATCACACGCTTTCACAGTTTATTGGGTAAATGTTTACCCAGCAATACTCACCTCATGCAACGTGGCCTTCCGCCAATGAGGCAGAGTGAGCAATAGTCCCTGTGTCAGCCCTCCTGGTCACACAGCTGATCCACCACTCCCTACAGCTTAGCTACATTCCTCTACAGCGGGCTGGAACTTTCTCCTTCCCACTGAGTTGGAGGTCATCGGCATACGGAGACGCCACAGAGAAGCTACTGTTAGCATACCAGCACCACACTTTTGTTTTTTAGGGCTGTGGTCTTCGGGATGAGATGTTCCTCTCCGTCCTGTCTCACCCCTGTCCATGCAGCATGTGGGAGTGGGCAGGGCAGTTGGGTAAACACTGGACACAGTGCTTACATCCCCAACGCCCAGGGTACCTTTGTCCTCTCTGATCCAGGATTACTGACCCGCTTTCAAAAAAAGGCAACGACACGGGCCGTGGAGAGAATGTTCAGGGTGACCCGTGAAAGGACCTGTATGGTTCAGAACCACTAGAGGTTACCGAAACTAGAATTCAGATGAAATAAGTCTGTGTGTGCTCTTATCGGGTCTTCATATACCCGTACCTCAGCTGTTGGACAGTCATTTCCCTTGGTTACATTATTTACACAAACACCACAAGTACAGGTGTTTCGTGTTATTAGACTCACATCAATCGGCAGTGTATTTAAGGTGTTATGATGAGAAGCTTTTTGTACACGTTGGGTTAGTATAAAGATACAACTAAATACTGAAAGCCAAATGTTGGAATCTAATAACAGGCAAACAGGTTGGCTCATTACATCCAAACCGATGTAAACCTGCTTGACTGACAGGTCAGAACACGGTGGTAAAACACCGGTTGTGAGTAGAAATAGTACTGTGGGCTAGATGGAATGAGGTCTCAGGTTGTGGTTGTGGTTGCATGAGGTTGTCAATCGGGGTCTGCAGTAGAAACAGGAGGTGCAGTAAGAGTAAGAAATGACTGAAGAAATGACTGAAGAAAAAATGAAAAGGGAATTTTTGTGCTTTTTATTTTGTTCAGTTTTTACAGTAATTCCAGTAATTACTAGAAACAGACTGTATATACGCCATCGCCAGTGGAGCACATATGACACATTGTCATTTTGTGCTACACGCACCTTGAAAACACCATGTTTGTGGGAAAAAAAACTATTTTATAGTCATATTATGATAATTGAACTCATTGATGCTAAAGTCATGTTTATTTAACTTAATTACATTTCACAGCATTTTTTGTTATTTCTTAAAGTTCACGGTTTTTGTTAATTTTTCACGAATGGATGAATTGAAAACAAGAAGTAGTGACCAAGCACCCTGGTGGGAGCGATAAATTGAATGTGTATCCACTTGTTTTTGTATTTATGTTCAGTTTCTCTGTAAAAAGATGTAATTGTTAACAAACTACAACTTTGACTACTTTGTAATCCCTCTGTCGGTCATTATTGGGCCGGATGTGGGGATTACTGATAAAGACAGTAGTGATGACACAGTTGTCTGTCGTGACCATTGTGCAAATATTCCCTCGAGCTGCCTTCCAGAGAAGGTGGAGCCTGCTGGTTTTTCCAGGTTTTGCTGACATCTTCCCAGAGCTTTTAAATGTATTAATATGGTCATAAAAAGAGACCTCGAGGTGGACTGACTGAGAGGAAGACAGCAATTAGGAGAGATTATGTCTCATAAAGAACAGCAAGTCAGTGAACTTGGAGAAAAGAGGGGAAGGTCTGCGCCAGGTTGAATAATGACGACACAACACACGACAGACACACAAACGTTACAGCGACACACACCGCTGCAGCCTCTTAGAGAGGAAACCATCTGTTGTTTGATGAAGATTGCTAATGTTGGATTAAATTCTCTAAAGAAACACCTGTCAGGGAATTTCAAGCTGCTGTCATCTGAGAATGTCGGGTGAATAATTTTTTTTTTGTTACTGCTGACTGACAGTGTCAACAAGGCTGTTTTTAGGTGGAGTGTTGCTCCCAAAGAACTCTAACAAAAAGGGCAAATGTCATGGGTGGAAGTGTTACAATTAGAAAACTGAGGGCTGCAGGTAAAAGCAGATAATGAATTGTTTGAAAAGGGTGCAGAGAGGAATATTAAAACATGACTCAGATTAACATTGAACTTTAGAACAGTGCCCTCACTTACCTAACCTCTGCGACCTAACATTCTTTCTCTTTTTCTCTCCTCCAGGGTGGGTGCTTAGACGTCTTTCATCTTTTTCTCGTGCACTTTCTCTTTTTCAAACTAGGAGTCTTTATCAAAGGAGTGAAAGTGAAATAACAGTCTTCACATTTACCGCAGGTTACTTAGGTCACTGTTGGTCGATGTTGATTCGTCTCTGAGAGGAAGGTAACAACTGATGGCTGTTTTTCTTTTAAAAAAAGAAATATCTAATGATATTAAAAAATGTATAACCAAACATTGGCATATTTTAGCTAGTGACCCTCTAGTGGGTCATGCCTTTAAAGATTTGCCTATTTTTGCCAATAAGCAGGCCAGAAACCTAAGAGATATCCTGGTCAGAGCTGATTGCTA